>NC_081194.1:797500-1017500 GCF_902713425.1 Acipenser ruthenus
TCAATTTCCTGTATATGCAACTGCTTTATTTTTGTAAAATAAGAAAAAAAACGAATTTTACCAGCACTACAGCAGAAACTAAAAAACCCAAAAAAGGAAAATCTTTCTTATAGTCAGAATCCTGCCATTATCTCTGCTTGTGAAATCCTAGTTACCTTAGTCTACCCTAATAGTATAAAGAAAGTCAACTGAAAAAGTTCACTGAATCTTGTGATTGATGTCTTTGTGATTTCTTTAAAAACGAAGAGCCGGCAACTAGGATTTAGTAGGCGCAGATAATGCCAGGGTGAAACAAATGCAATACTAGAGCAACAGAACTAAGGGAAAGTAGAGAAAATATCAGTCAATCAATCGCATCACATTTGAAGCTCCTTACTTGTATGATGTGGGTTTTTTTATTTGATGTCAGTATAATTTGAATGAACACTAGATTAATATACCATTTTGAGGAATACTTCATTCTGTTTCTGTTTCAATCGCAGGTTCAAATTCAAATTCAAATAAATTCAAAAGGCAGCAATAAGTAACCTTACAAAATCAATACATCATTCAAACATGACACAAACAATTCAAACAGTCATAAACACATTAATACAAATGAAAGCATAAAAAAGTCAACCCATTTCAGTTCACATGGCGCGCTTGACAGATCGCAGACGATGCGTGAAGATGAGTGCTACACTGCGGCTGTGTGGCCACATGTGTTCATTCTTGGCTACACAGCAAGACCAGCATGGTGTTCTCCAGAAAGGAATGTCTTTGTGTAAAGAACTACTTTAAATTGTCCTTTTTTTCTATGCTTTTTGATTTCTCACGATGATACTGTAAAACTGGTCTGGTGATGCTGGATCACAGTGTGTGTAAGAATACCCTTTTAACACAACTGGGACACAAGCAAGCATCTCTAATCCTGGTACTCTTTCCAACAGTGCCTGAGGTGGAGAGAGGGACCAGGTGCTTTAATCAGGTTGTTTGGACTCCAGTATAGCGGCTGGCTTTGGGAAGAGCTTTGAGCATTATCATGCCTAAGACAAACCCATACCAGCAGGGTTACAGTGCACCACCAGACAGGCTGACGTTTAATTAATATATTGTATGACATGAATATGAATGCATTTGTTTATGTGTGATGCTTGTCCTAGGGATGTGATCCAGCTGGTCTACAGAGCTGAAGAAACAAATGGGACAGCATGCTTGAGGGCAGTATATTTTAGGCAGTATATTTTTAGCTAAGAAAATTGTTTTATAATAACCTCAATTTAGATTTTGCTATCTCATGTATGTATGCATGTCTGTCTGTCTGTCTGTCTGTAATTATGTATGTATGTATGTATGTATGTATGTATGTATGTATGTATGTATGTATTAATTGATCTATCAATCAATTAATTCAATAATCAATAGACTGGTATGTATTCCAGAAGAATAGCTGTTATTACTGTTACATTGTTTCCATGGAATTGGTTTACTATTGAGATGATATTCCATTGGACTGCATATTAATGTGTGTCTGTTATTGTAAGATCTTACCCCTTTTCTGTCTAGTAAACTATACCATCCAAACAAACAGAACCAGTTTGTCCCACAGTGTCGATTAGAGATGTACAGTACTCGAAGTCAATGCTGGCCATGCCTTGACTGCACAGTTATAAAGCACATTGCTAACCCAGCAGATTGACTGGTGGCTGAGCAGTGCGTGCAGTTCAAGTGCTGTATGTTGTAGAACTCTGTGTGTATGTGTGTGAGTATGTGTGTATGTGTGTGTATGTGTATGTATGTGAGTATGTATGTGTGTGAGTGTGTGTTTGCGTGTGTGCGTGTGTGTGAGTATGTGTGTGTGTATGAGTGTGTGTTTGAGTGTGTGTGTGAGTATGTGTGTGTGTGTATCAGTATGTGTGTATGTGTGTATGTGTGTGTATGTGTATGTATGTGAGTATGTATGTGTGTGAGTGTGTGTTTGCGTGTGTGCGTGTGTGTGTGTGTGTGAGTATGTAAGAACATAAGAACATAAGAAAGTTTACAAACGAGAGGAGGCCATTCAGCCCATCTTGCTCGTTTGGTTGTTAGTAGCTTATTGATCCCAGAATCTCATCAAGCAGCTTCTTGAAGGATCCCAGGGTGTGTGTGTGTATATGAGTATGTATGTGAGTATGTGTGTGTGTGTGTGTGTATGAGTATGTGTGTGAGTATTTCTGTGAGTATATGTGTGCGTGAGTGTGTGTGTGTGTGTATGAGTATGTGTGTATGTGTGTGTGTGTGTGAGTGTGTGTGTGTGTGTGTGTGTGTATGAGTATGTGTGTGTGTGTGTGAGTGAGTGTGTGTGTGTGTATGAGTATGTGTGTGTGAGTGTGTGAGAGTGAGTGTGTGTGTGTGTGTGTGTATGAGTATGTGTGTGTGTGTGTGTGTGAGTGAGTGTGTGTGTGTGTGTGTGTGTGTATGAGTATGTGTGTGAGTAAGTGTGTATGTGCCTCCAGATGATTCCCATCAATAATTCAAATGGGGGGCCAACTTGTTTTTCCTTCAATGGAATCTAAAAATAATCTTCCCATTCAGTCATTTCAACGTATTTCACATATTGCATGTGTCCCATATAAGTCACAGTTTGGACGATCGGATAATTAATTATTCTGCAGCCACGTATATGTCTGTGTGTGTATATATATATATATATATGTGTGCTTTATTCACCGTGCGCTGCCCGGGGTTGGTTATATCTGGTTTCCACATGTGTTTCCTGTTTTTCCAGCACAGCGCTGGGTTGCTTGGGGACTGAGGGAGTCAGAGTCCAGGATTTTCCTGAATGGAAGGGCTGCTTTGTTCATTGCTACCCTGGGAATGGTTTAAATTTAGGAATCTGTAACAGTGGCCCCACTGTACTGCTGAACCGGGGCTGATATCATCTTGGTTTGTTAAATTAAGTCTGATTTTTATTTCTTCTTCTTCTTCTTCTTCTTCTTCTTCTTCTTCTGCAGTTTGAAGAGTGGCAGGACATGGTTGCATATCTCTGCTCTTGGCTCCATAAATGTTGTGCCAGGAACTCTTAAAAATGACAACAGGCTGTAAGACAAGCAGTAAAATGCATTGTAATGAGCAGTGTGAAACAGAAATTTACTTTTTAAACTCCTGTACTTGAAAGGGGCAGACACTATTGCGTTGCACTATATATTGGTTGTGGAGGGTTCATTTTTTGGTACATACAGTAACTCAATCTGGGCCATTATTATTAAAGAAGCTTTATTCCCTTTCCTAAGTTTTGTCTGTCGTTTTTTTGTCCACCCATCCATCCACTCATCCGAAATCCAACTTCATGCCACAATTGTCCTCAGTCTACCAATTCAGTGTGCAACACACATACTTTCTGATAATTGGTCTTGAAACAGTTTAAAGTGTTGGGTTGGGTTGGGTCTGTGTCAGGTGAGAGTTTAGGTCTGTTCCTGACCCCACAGGTCTGTGTCAGGTGAGAGTTTAGGTCTATTCCTCACTCCACAGGTCTGTGTCAGGTGAGAGTTTAGGTCTATTCCTCACCCCACAGGTCTGTGTCAGGTGAGAGTTTAGGTCTATTCCTGACCCCACAGGTCTGTGTCAGGTGAGAGTTTAGGTCTATTCCTGACCCCACAGGTCTGTGTCAGGTGAAAGTTTAGGTCTATTCCTCATCTCACAGGTCTGTGTCAGGTGAGAATTTAGGTCTATTCCTGACCCCACAGGTCTGTGTCAGGTGAGAGTAGGTCTATTCTCAGTGCCAGTTTTTCGTTGCAGAAATATCTACAGCCCTACAGAACTATCCTTGTACATGAGTTCAACAGGTTCAGACACCAGCAACATATTTTGAGCATGAGATTCCTGGAGAGATGCTGGATTCAATATTCTATTTCAGTTTACTGGAAGTTATTTCTTTAATGAATAAACAAAAGGCTGCATTGACCTCAATCCCAACATAGTGTTTTTCTATTTTCTGCAGCCTGGAAAATATAGCGTTCTGTGAATCTTAAACATTTTGTCAGAATGAATCTCAGCTGCAGGGGTGGGATTGCTGTTTATTTCACAAGAGTGTAAATCTTTGATATATATGACTGCTTATGCCCTTGAGGCATGCTGGTATTTGCTGTTTCATCAGTGTCACCTTTTACCTAACAGCACACCTACCAAATTAATGACACCCAACATCACGGCATGGGATTTTGCACATGTAGATACTTGTTTTCATGTAGATCGATAAGAATCACAATTACTGGTATTCAAATTGCATGGCGTGCTAATTATTACACACTATATCAAACGGTTCTGCTTAATAGCAAGTTCCAACTCATCTAAATAACTGTGTTTGTGAGGATCGATTAATTAATGTGGACAAATGCAAATTAAAAAAAACACATTAGATACTAACTATGAAGAAAGGATTGATTGAGGAATAATATATCTGTATCAAAGTATGTCACCTTTATGCATTTAAAGAGTTACAGTGTCTATGCAGTGAAGTAGAGGTTTTATTTGCCTCATTTTGGCAAATGATTTGCTACCGTATATGTATAATACATTTGTGGGTGAGTACTTAGAAAAGACCACCCTTGTTCCTTCATTGCTAATCTGTAAGCAATTCCTTTTTCTCTAAGTCACTGGCATTGTGTGGAGTAGTAGGGCAGCAGTGTGGAGTAGTGGTCAGGGCTCTGGACTCTTGACCGGAGGGTTGTTGGTTCAATCCCAGGTGGGGGACAATGCTGCTGTACCATTGAGCAAGGTACTTTACCTAGATTGCTCCAGTTAAAAAAAAAAACAATAACTGTGTAAATGGGTAATTGTATGTAAAAATAATGTGATAACTTGTAACAATTGTAAGTCGCGCTGGATAAGGGTGTCTGCTAAGAAATAAATACAATTTGTATTAGAAAGCATCGCTGCTTTCATTTAAAATTGGCAGCTTGTCATTGGCTCTCATCCAGCCAGCGGCCTGCTTCGTTGCTTAATGAGAACATCCTGAAACACCTCTGCAAGATTCCTCCATCTTCCAATATCCTGAACCCTCGTCTCGACGTGACAGGGAATACGCAACACATCAGTAACCCTGCTCCATATAGACGCTCAAGGAGCATACTGTAGGGCACTGCAAATATAGTATACTACGTTCATAAGTGAACTTTTTCAGATAAGAAATGTACAAAATACACAAATTAAATATTAACAATTATATGGCATCCTTTGGAAAAAGAAATGACAAACAAATATGGAAAACACGATTATCCAATTTGATCAGGGTGAAATGTTTGAAGCCAACACAAATACACTACAGTATGACTGATCATTACCAATAACCCATTGTTCAACTGTGAGGGAATCATACTACTAGGAAGAACCAGGTGTTCTGTGAACTTCACCAAACATGGCTTTCAATTCCTCGCAATAATCATAACCCTAAATGGGATTCTTATTAAAGATGAATTTGTGACATTTGTGAAGTATTTTTGTGAGACCACTGTTCTCATTAAACAGGGCATCAAAGCTGATGTATATGTAGACCTCCAGAGTTAAGAGGCTAGTACACTGACCCACTGCACCACTGCCTGTAGCTTTATAAAACAGAGCAATGACTTCCTTAGATTTTTTTATCTCAGTATTTTTAGCACAATGTAATAGTTCCTTAATTTGCACTGTTATTATGTAAAAGTGAACAATCCAGATGTTGTTTTATATCTCCTTAGGGGCTGTTAATTACATGTGGTTTCAACATTTTATTTTAAATGCTGGACTGGACTAAAATCTGTCACAATAAGCTGTCCCAAAGCCTTAAAAAATGGTATTCAACAGCACAGATCCTTGGTACTCAAAGGCCTTTTATTATTATTATTATTATTGTTATTTATTTCTTAGCAGACGCCCTTATCCAGGGCGACTTACAGTTGGGGCCTTTTAAAAGGCCCCACACAATATGCACAATAATTAAAATGGATATGAATTAAGAGACAGGTCAATAATAATATTCAAATAGCATACAACTGCATGCAAATGCATAATGATAACTGCATACAAATGCATACTGAAAACTGCATACAAATGCATACTGATAACTGCATACAAATGTATACTGATAACTGCATAAAATGTATACTAAAATGTATACTGATTACTGCATACACATGCACACTGATAACTGCATAAGAATACATACTGAAAACTGCATACAAATGCATACTGATAACTGCATACAAATGCATACTGAAAACTGCATACAAATGCATACTGATAACTGCATAAAATGTATACTAAAATGTATACTGATTACTGCATACAAATGCACACTGATAACTGCATAAGAATACATACTGAAAACTGCATACAAATGCATACTGATAACTGTATACGAATGCATACTGAAAACTGCATACAAATGCATACTGATAACTGCATACAAATGTATACTGATAACTGCATAAAATGTATACTAAAATGTATACTGATTACTGCATACAAATGCATACTGATAAATGCATACGAATGCATACTGAAAACTGCATACAAATGCATACTGATAACTGCATACAAATGCACACTGATAACTGCATAGAAATGCACACTGATAACTGCATAGAAATGCATACTGATAACTGCATAAAAATGTATACTGATTACTGCATACAAATGCATACTGATAACTGCATACAAATGTATACTGATAACTGCATAAAATGTATACTAAAATGTATACTGATTACTGCATACAAATGCACACTGATAACTGCATAAGAATACATACTGATAACTGCATACAAATGCATACTGATTACTGCATAAAAATGTTAACCATTCGGGGGATGGTAACCAGGGCTCCTATCCTTATATCAAACAATCTAGTCTTCCTATTTCAAACCCTCACAGCCTATGCTCTCTCTCTCTTGTGTTAGCTTTTTGACACGTACAGAGTGAGAAAAAAAAATCTACTAGTATTTTGTGAATGAACCTTGCCTGCCTGACTACCCGCCACTCTGAAACTCGACTTGATTTGGCTTTCGACCCCCTTTTCTGTTCGACTTCCAGAGCTTTCCATTCGAACACTCCACCCGCGGATTCATCTTTCCATTCGAATACTCCACCCGCAGATGCAGCTTTCCATTCGAATACTCCACCCGTGGATGCAGCTTTCCATTTGAATACTCCATCCGCGGATTCATCTTTCCATTCGAATACTCCACCTGCGGATGCAGCTTTCCATTCGAATACTCCACCCGCGGGTGCAGCTTTCCATTCGAATACTCCACCCGCAGATGCAGCTTTCCATTCGAATACTCCACCCGCGGATGCAGCTTTCCATTTGAATACTCCACCCGCAGATGCAGCTTTCCATTTGAATACTCCACCCGCGGATTCATCTTTCCATTCGAATACTCCATCCGCGGATTCATCTTTCCATTCGAATACTCCATCCGCGGATTTATCTTTCCATTCGAATACTCCATCCGCGGATTCATCTTTCCATTCGAATACTCCATCCGCGGATTCATCTTTCCATTCGAATACTCCACCTGCGGATGCAGCTTTCCATTCGAATACTCCATCCGCGGATTCATCTTTCCATTCGAATACTCCACCCGCAGATGCAGCTTTCCATTTGAATACTCCATCCGCGGATGCAGCTTTCCATTCGAATACTCCACCTGCAGATGCAGCTTTCCATTTGAATACTCCACCCGCGGATGCAGCTTTCCATTCGAATACCCCACCCGCGGATGCAGCTTTCCATTTGAATACTCCATCCGCGGATGCAGCTTTCCATTCGAATACTCCACCTGCAGATGCAGCTTTCCATTCGAATACTCCATCCGTGGATTCATCTTTCCATTCGAATACTCCACCCGCAGATGCAGCTTTCCATTTGAATACTCCACCCGCGGATGCAGCTTTCCATTCGAATACTCCACCCGCAGATGCAGCTTTCCATTTGAATACTCCACCCGCAGATGCAGCTTTCCATTCGAATACTCCACCCGTGGATGCAGCTTTCCATTCGAATACTCCACCCGCAGATGCAGCTTTCCATTTGAATACTCCACCCGCAGATTCAGCTTTCAATTCGAATACTCCACCCACAGATGCAGATTTCCATTTGAATACTCCACCCGCAGATTCAGCTTTCCATTTGAATACTCCACCCGCGGATTCAGCTTTCCATTCGAATACTCCACCCGCAGATGCAGCTTTCCATTTGAATACTCCACCCGCGGATGCAGCTTTCCATTTGAATACTCCACCTGCGGATTCAGCTTTCCATTTGAATACTCCACCTGCGGATTCAGCTTTCCATTTGAATACTCCACCCGCGGATGCAGCTTTCCATTTGAATACTCCACCCGCGGATTCATCTTTCCATTCGAATACTCCATCCGCGGATTCATCTTTCCATTCGAATACTCCATCCGCGGATTCATCTTTCCATTCGAATACTCCACCTGCGGATGCAGCTTTCCATTCGAATACTCCATCCGCGGATTCATCTTTCCATTCGAATACTCCACCCGCAGATGCAGCTTTCCATTTGAATACTCCATCCGCGGATGCAGCTTTCCATTCGAATACTCCACCTGCAGATGCAGCTTTCCATTCGAATACTCCATCCGTGGATTCATCTTTCCATTCGAATACTCCATCCGCGGATGCAGCTTTCCATTTGAATACTCCATCCGCGGATGCAGCTTTCCATTCGAATACTCCACCCGCAGATGCAGCTTTCCATTTGAATACTCCACCCGCGGATGCAGCTTTCCATTCGAATACTCCACCCGCGGATGCAGCTTTCCATTTGAATACTCCACCCGCGGATGCAGCTTTCCATTTGAATACTCCACCCGCGGATGCAGCTTTCCATTTGAATACTCCACCTGCGGATTCAGCTTTCCATTCGAATACTCCACCCGCAGATGCAGCTTTCCATTTGAATACTCCACCCGCGGATGCAGCTTTCCATTCGAATTCTCCACCCGCAGATTCAGCTTTCCATTCGAATACTCCACCCGCAGATGCAGCTTTCCATTCGAATACTCCACCCGCAGATGCAGCTTTCCATTTGAATACTCCACCTGCGGATTCAGCTTTCCATTTGAATACTCCACCCGCAGATGCAGCTTTCCATTTGAATACTCCACCCGCAGATGCAGCTTTCCATTTGAATACTCCAAATGCGGATTCAGCTTTCCATTTGAATACTCCACCTGCGGATTCAGCTTTCCATTTGAATACTCCACCCGCAGATGCAGCTTTCCATTTGAATACTCCAAATGCGGATTCAGCTTTCCATTTGAATACTCCACCTGCGGATTCAGCTTTCCATTTGAATACTCCACCTGCGGATGCAGCTTTCCATTTGAATACTCCACCTGCGGATTCAGCTTTCCATTCGAATACTCCACCCGCAGATGCAGCTTTCCATTTGAATACTCCACCCGCAGATTCAGCTTTCCATTCGAATACTCCACCCGCGGATGCAGCTTTCCATTCGAATACTCCATCCGTGGATTCATCTTTCCATTCGAATACTCCACCCGCGGATGCAGCTTTCCATTCGAATACTCCACCCGCGGATGCAGCTTTCCATTCGAATACTCCACCCGCGGATGCAGCTTTCCATTCGAATACTCCACCTGCGGATTCAGCTTTCCATTCGAATACTCCACCCGCGGATGCAGCTTTCCATTCGAATACTCCACCCGCGGATGCAGCTTTCCATTCGAATACTCCACCCGCGGATGCAGCTTTCCATTCGAATACTCCACCCGCAGATGCAGCTTTCCATTTGAATACTCCACCTGCGGATGCAGCTTTCCATTTGAATACTCCACCCGCGGATGCAGCTTTCCATTCGAATACTCCACCCGCGGATGCAGCTTTCCATTCGAATACTCCACCTGCGGATGCAGCTTTCCATTTGAATACTCCACCCGCGGATGCAGCTTTCCATTCGAATACTCCACCCGCGGATACTCCACCAAGATCATGCAACAGTCTCTTGACACAGGGGTTGTACCGACAGACTGGAAAATAGCAAACGTAATACCGATCCACAAAAAGGGAGACAAAACAGAACCAGGTAACTACAGACCAATAAGCCTGACTTCTATTATATGTAAACTTATGGAAACTATAAGAAGATCCAAAATGGAAAATTACCTATATGGTAACAATATCCTGGGAGACAGTCAGCATGTATTTAGGAAAGGGAGATCGTGTCTAACTAACCTACTTGACTTTTTTGAGGATGCAACATGCAATTGATAATTGCCAAGCATACAACATGGTTTATTTAGATTTCCAGAAAGCTTTTGACAAAGTCCTGCATAAAAGATTAATTCTCAAACTGAACGCAGTAGGGATTCAAGGAAATGCATGCACATGGATTCGGGAGTGGTTAACAGGTAGAAAACAGAAAGTACTGATTAGAGGAGAAACCTCAAAATGGAGCGAGGTAACCAGTGGTGTACCACAGGGATCAGTATTAGGTCCTCTGCTACTCCTAATCTACATTAATGATTTAGATTCTGGTATAGTAAGCAAACTTGTTAAATTTGCAGATGACACAAAAATAGGAGGAGTTGCAAACATTGTTGCAGCAGCAAAAGCCATTCAAAATGATTTAGACAGCATTCAGATCTAGGCAGACATATGGCAAATGAAATTGAATAGAGAAAAGTGTAAGGTATTGCATGCAGGCAATAAAAATGTGCATTATAAATATCATATGGGAGATACTGAAATTGAAGAAGGGAACTAAGAAAAAGACCTAGGAGTTTATGTTGACTCAGAAATGTCTTCATGTAGACAATGTGGGGAAGCTATAAAAAAGGCCAACAAGATGCTCGGATATATTGTGAGAAGTGTTCAATTTAAATCAAGGGAAGTATTATTATTATTATGTGTTTATTTAGCAGAAGCCTTTATCCAAGGCGACTTACAGAGACTAGGGTGAGTGAACTATGCATCAGCTGCAGAGTCACTTTCAACTACGTCTCACCCAAAAGACGGAGCACAAGGAGGTTAAGTGACTTGGTCAGGGTCACGCAATGAGTCAGTGGCTGAGGTGGGATTTGAACCAGGGACCTCCTGGTTACAAGCCCTTTTCTTTAACCACTGGACCACACAATGCATTAGTAAGACCTCATCTAGAATATTGTGTTCAGTTCTGGTCACCTCGCTACAAAAAGGATATTGCTGCTCTAGAAAGAGTGCAAAGAAGAGCAACCAGAATTATCCCGGGTTTAAAAGGCATGTCGTAAGCAGACAGGCTAAAAGAATTTAATCTATTCAGTCTTGAACAAAGAAGACTACGCGGCGATCTGATTCAAACATTCAAAATCCTAAAAGGTATAGACAATGTCGACCCAGGGGACTTCTTTGACCTGAAAAAAGAAACAAGGACCAGGGGTCACAAATGGAGATTAGATAAAGGGGTATTCAGAACAGAAAATAGGAAGCACTTTTTTACACAGAGAATTGTGAGGGTCTGGAACCAACTCCCCAGTAATGTTGTTGAAGCTGACAGCCTGGGATCCTTCAAGAAGCTGCTTGATGAGATTCTGGGATCAATAAGCTACTAACAACCAAACGAGCAAGATGAGCTCAATGGCCTCCTCTCGTTTGTAAACTTTCTTATGTTCTAAAAAATAAAATAGTATACTTCAATATGGCTTGATCAGTTTATCTAATAAATACAATAGAGTGACCATATTTTGTAAAGCAAATCCAGGGACACTGAGTTATGGGAGCACAGCAAAGTAACCAAGACTGAAATGTGTGTTGCAGAGTGTATTATATTTTGCTTATATTTTAACAGTTGCACATATTCATTAAAAATAGAAAACAAATATGCATATAACCTTCAGAAACAAACACAAACTCCACAATAATTGCAAAAAACTTTACATTTTCAAAAAAAAGCAGACATTTTAAAAATTCCCAAACTAAACAAAACAGGCAATATGCAAGAGCCTACTTCTCCTGCTGCTAAGTATCCCTGGGTTACACATGGACATACTGGGAACTTTGGGATTGGGATTGGATTGGAGATTCCTGAAAATATAAAATCGAATCTTACTGACATCCTACTGTACAGTATGCTGTGACGGGTTTTCATGTCATGTCAATTTATAGAAGGAAAAAAAGTATTTAATCAAATTAAAAAAATCTTTGTATTTTGATGTTTTTTTTCTTCAACACTGTTTAATACATTTACATACGCACTATGCAAGAACACTTATTAATGTATAACACTGGCGTGTATGAAAAATGGGACAACAAGCCAAAAACAGAATATTAATCTTAAATAGTACTATATATTATAATAAAGGTTTGTACTTACTCCCTCGCCATTCTTGCATAATTCTCATGGAGCTCTTTATTCTTTTCATGCGATGCAGTTAGCCTATCTAAACCGAGCACGTTTTTTTCAAACACAAGTGTTTTTTTTTGTTTTGTTTTTTTTTCAGACAAAAATACATAACTACGGTAATGCATTTATTAAAAAACAAAGTAATCTAAATAATGTCCTCTTAAGTCTAATACTTCACACTCGCTCCAGTGTGTACTGAAAGCTGGATTTACTGGCAGTTGAAACAAGAGCGGGTCAGCTCTACAGTGTCCATGTGAGGACATCGTCATTTCTCACGTCTCAGGGTCAGTTATCAGGAATTTTTTTGTCATGAATCATTTAGTTTGGCGATCAGTCGTCATTTCTCAATAATTTTTTCTGTCATCCCTCTTGTGTTTTTTATGTCAGCCATTATTTGTATCAGGTATCATTTGTATTTTGTGTCCGGCGTCACTCGAATTTCGAGTCACGGAAAACCTCTGTCAATGAAATTCTGTCAACCATCAGACAGCATTTTTTCTGGGACTTAACGTAACAGCCAATCACGTTTCTAAGTTTGCATATCCTATGATTTCATTGGCTACTGCGAATGTCAATCAACTGAAAACAAAAACTTTTCTACACATGGAGGGGATTAGTTATTAGCTGTGGGTTGTATTTTATGTATTTATTTGCTTGCTACGAGCCTAATATATTTGAACATATACAAATACCCTAGTTTAAACCTCTTTCATGAATTTAAAATATGAAGACAAAAAAAATGAAATAACTTGAAGTAAATGTTAGTATTGCTACGTGAACAAATAAAACGCGAAATAACACACTTTATTCCATAAGTGTCATTAGGAGACTCTATTATTAGAAATTAATTTACGTGTGGATACACCCATAAAGAAATGGCAATACGTTTTATATAGTATTAAAATGTGAGCGTGTGTGTGTGTGGGGGGGGGGAATACACTATACTTACGATATGCTTTTTTTCGTAATGGCTTCAGTGAGTCTTGCAATTTCTTTATGGTCACCCTAAAATACAAGCTAAATAGTATGCTTTAATATGGTTTGATCACTTTCTCTAATAAATACAAGCTTAAATAGTATATTTCAATATAGATTGTTTCTCTAATAAATATAAGCTAAAATAGTTTGCTTTAATATCACTACAACAAAGGTCTACTATCATAGACTGGCACCAAGTTCAATTACAGTTTGGTCAAGCTTCAAACAAAACAATTATCTACACTTATCTTTTTGTATAAGTTGGCAATATCCAGCTTGATCGCCGCCCAGGACTCGCTTCCTCGCTTCCCATCGCTCTGCTTCTTCCAGGTTGGAATCAGGGTCTGCAGCATTCTCTCTTGGTCAAGACAAACAAATGTCCCTTAAAAACATATATCAGATTGTGCCTTTTCAAAACAAATACGAATCATATTAGTGAATAAATAAAACAAATATTCACTCATATACATGCAAAACATTGTGCATTTACACTCTGTCACCTGTAACACCTGTTCAATATAAGTAAGCCTGAACAAGAAAAACAAAGTACTGTACACAGAGTACAATACCAAGGAAATGGGCTGAAGGAAATTCATTCAAAGAATGCAATTTAAATGCACTCAAAAAACAGGCAACCAAGTTGTCAAAAAATCCTTCACAGACCGTGGATTCCCAGATGGCAGATAGATGCCACATCAGGAAGTGTGTTGTAACTGAATTCTCAGAACACCCCCTCAACAATCCAGCTACTTTCCATGCAGCAGGAGTCTGTCAGCCAGCAAACCATCCACTGGCTTCTACTCGAACCCAATCGACCAACTCAGTCAGAAACGTTGCATCCACTGGCTTCTACTCGAACCCAATCGACCAACTCAGTCAGAAACGTTGCATTTTTTTTGTCCTTTTCTTTCATTCTTTACTGGGTCAGTCCTGGAGGGGTTCTTGTAGCTTTTGGTTTTTATTTATTTATTTATTTTTTAATACAGGCATGTCTCTATTGATACGGCTGTCAGCTTTGCCTCACATTGTTCCGCTAATTGATTATTGTTGATTGGTTTAATATTCAGTGCATGGCTGCCGTGATTGATCAAAGGGCACTCCAAATGAATCTGCTAAAGTGCATGTCAGATTAATAAATTTTTGTGTGCTATTACCAAGATTTTTCATTAATAAGCTTTTGACAGGGAGCGACCCCCGTGGGGCTATATGGCAGGTTGCCTTTTGACAACAAGATGAGTTCAATGGTCTGTTCATGCGGTTTCCATTGCTTGTATCAGACCCTGTTGTATAACGGAAGAACATTCAAAGTCTGATCATGAATAATGTCCTTTTATTTCAGCAGCTAGACTTGAGGAAAAAGCTGCCTTGTGTTGTGGTTTGTGTTCAAAATAGAGTAAGAACCTTTTACAGCAGCTCACAGCTGTCACTACAAAGTATCACATTGTAGAATGTCACATTATAGAATATCACATAACAGAATGTCACATTATAGAATATCACATCACAGAACATCACATTACAGTAGGGCAGTTATAAAGCACAGTAAACTCATTAAAAAATAAGATCAATTTCTAATAAGAGGAAAATGAGGAATACAGTAAATAAATACATTTAAGAGTGATTTCGACTAAGACCATATTAAACTTAAAGTAAAAATATTTGCTTATACGAGTAAAGTCCAGTTAGTAAGTACAATAGATGTATGAGAACCATTTCAAATAACAGCAATTACAAAAAACATGAATTATGGATACCTATAAGAGTAAAATCAAGTACAAGATACAGGAAGTGGTTCTAATTAAGAGCAGTAGTAGAGTACGGTAAGGTATGGAGCAGTTCAGTGCAAGTACAAGCTGATGCAAGTACTGGTGCAATTGGGTGCCATATAGTCCAGTATAGTCGAGAATATGCCACTTCATTTAGAAACTAAATATAATACATTGTGGGAAAATAGTGGGTAAATTGCATCTATCTATTTATCTGTGTATATATCTATCTTTGTATATATCTATCTTCTTTATGTATGAAGGTTCAGTGTAAATATGTACACAAATGATATCTTGGAGAAAAAGGCTGCCACTAGTGTATAATACCAAATTGCAAATGGATCTGTTCTTATCAGATCTGATGATACAAAGCAATGCAATTAAATACAATACAGGTAGCTTGGATGGGAAGGTTGTTTGCAATGCTTGAATAGGGTTTCCTGGGCAAGGACGTGTGTGTTGTTGATGATAAATCATGATGACGCTACAATTTCCTTCTTCATTAGGCTTTAGAAGTAGCTCGGTAAAATTGTGAAATAATTTTTTTTTAATTTTTTTTATCATAAGCAGAATTGAGTGCATGGCAGATTATATTATTAACCATTTAACCTCCAAACATCACAAACACAGTTTTCTTTCAACAATTGAATTAATCTGGAAAACAAAGTCTTCAAATTGGGAAAGAAGCGGTCGGCTGGCATCACACACTTCGGAGGACAGCGTGTGTTCGTCTTCGCTGTGCCGATTCAGCACGTAGGTGGTAGCGGTGAGCTGAGCCTAAAATACAACTGCATATTCCAAATTGGGAGAAAAACGGGGTAAAATCAATTGGTGACTACTAAATAAAAAAATTAAAATAAAATAAATAAATAAAAAAAGACAAGGATTGAATGTTCTATTGGCTTATTGGGGATGGTCTATTCTACTCCTTCAGCTCACTATGGTGTCCATGTCTGGTTAATTTCAACTTTCAAAATGTTTTCCCTTTCATTTTCGGTGTTGTACAGAGCATTGTCTGGATCCTCTCAGCATAGACGCTCTGTAGAGTTCAATATGGGGCTAATCAATGGATATCATTAGCCGATGGTTTTCAGATATGCTTTGTTTTTCTGATGATGGGAACCAGGAAGATCCATATTAGATTGAAATCGTTTGCTACGATTACCAGCCTAGACAACAAGCTGCCTTTTTAATCAATTTCAGTTTCACCCTGTAAAGAAGGTACCCCTTTAGGCAAATGCAAAAACAATCTGTCAAAGGGAATCATCAAAGAGAATAGCGGCATTCAACATTAGCAAAGCCAACTCATACCCTGCTTTATATCTCCAAGGACTATTACTGCGAACGCTCCCCTGATTTACTGTATATCTCCAAGGACTATTACTGCGAATTCTCCCCTGATTTACTGTATATCTCCAAGGACTATTACTGCGAACGCTCCCCTGATTTATATCTCCAAGGACTATTACTGCAGACGTTCCCAAGGGCTTTTAAAAATGCTTCCTGCGCATCTGCAGCCTAAACTGCAAAGGTCACATGACTCCTAAAGTCTTGTTTTTTCTGAAACATATGTGAGCAGATTGCCAGTCTTCAGGGTGAGCATCCAGACAGGCAGATGAAAAGCTTTACTGCTGAGCGCTGCACAGTTATTTGTCACATATGATTAAAACTGTAAACCCCTCTGTTCATGTCTCTGACACCCAGCCCCTGCAACAGCTTTCATTAGAGCACAAAGCTGCTGGGTTTCAGAGTCACCTCTCACCCGAAGTCAGCCAGCAAGCTTTCTGTCACTGAAACAAGGTCTTCATACTGATGAGCTGAGTCTCAAACCGACACGTCCACATGCTTTAACATTTTGTTTACTGCAGACCTTGCAGGACCACCACAAGCAAATAATGTATAGCAAAACATCAAGACCCACATAACAGGATTCTACAGCTGAAGGCATTGCTGGGTTTACTGAATTATTGGGCATTACTTGGTTGACTATGAAGTACTATATTTAATTATTTCCAAGTATTTTGTTTAATAAAAATACATATTGTTTAATATGACTAATATGATTACATGACTTTGGAACAATTATTTTACTTGTCATTGCTGTACTAAACAAAGAAGGGTTAGATGAGACTAGATCACAGTTTTCAAAACCCTAAAGCGGTTGACAAGCCTAGTCACAAGAGCAGCACAGAGACCAGGACTGGTAACAGTGGAGCCCGACTCAGGTCAGAGGGTAGAAGACAGTGTTTTATGCAGAGATTGGTGCGGCTATGGAAAGGGTTACCAAGCCACATTGTTGCAGCTGAATAACTGGGATCTTTGTAGACAGGACTTGACAAAGTTCTGGGATCAGTCAGCTACTTAGAACCACACAGAAGTGATGGGCTGGATAGCCTCCCCTCAGTCATAGCTTTCCTTATGTTATTATTATTATTATTTATTTCTTAGCAGACGCCCTTATCCAGGGCGACTTACAATTGTTACAAGATATTACATTATACATTATTTCACATTATACAGATATCACATTATTTTTACATACAATTACCCATTTATACAGTTGGGTTTTTACTGGAGCAATCTAGGTAAAGTACCTTGCTCAAGGGTACAACAGCAGTGTCCCCCACTGGGGATTGAACCCACAACCCTCCAGTCAAGAGTCCAGAGCTCTAACCACTACTCCACACTGCTACCCTTATGTAAACCAGCAGGTAAACTCTTTGGAAATGTTATTTATTTGTTAATAACTGGTTGAAGGCAGACGTCCACGCTGGTGCATAGGGCTGTTGATGGAAATGGCCATGTGTCTGACTCCCTGAGATTCATTTATTTAAGAGTAACCAACCATTTATAATTTATCCCACGTTATCCCCATATCCCAGATTCATATTATGTGGAACTGTGACAGAGAGTCAATGAATCTGAGTCAACAATCTCCCTCCCGACCTGTGAGGGCGCTGTATAACAGGAACAGTGTGCCCCGGACTGGATGGCTTCATAGTTCATTCCAAGGTCAGTCGGAAGTCGGCCATCCAAAAAGGGGGCGAAGCCACAATACTAGAAGTCAGCACCTTACTGCGTAGGCGATGTGTCAGTAATGGATTGGAGGAGACGTGATTGCACTCGCTACCAAAGGGGGCGAGACTGAAGGTATATCATGTGGCCAAGCAATCTGTTCCTTTGTTATGGTTACGGACGGACCTGTAAAAGGAGAGCAGAGATAAAATAACCATGAGTGTTTCGTGCTTTGTTTGTTTTGTTGTTCTAACTGTCATTGTTTGTCATTGTTAGATGGCTAACACTATCCGGGAGCTGTCACTAAAGGCCAGCACTAACCCGGTCAGCACTGCACTACTGTTCAGTAATAAATTGCAGTAGTAAATCACCACTTGCACCAAAGCACTCACTCTGGACTTGTGATCGTGTTTGTGTTCTGTCTGTGTTTATAACGTGGTTTCAACTGTGCACTACACATTGCTGTGTGTTGCCAGGAATTATTATTTACGGTCGCCAAACGACCGGGATTATAAAACAAATAAAGGATTGTTTGGACCGTGAACTCTGTTGGCTGTCATCTGTTTACGCATTGCATCACCTCTGCACCTGCGCACTGCAAACCACTGTGCCACAGGAACCTGTAGGAGTTGATGGCTTGTCCAAATGGGTAAATGATGGTTGTAGGTGTATGTCAGAATCGACTGTATTAACACAAAACCCCAGGTCTGAGGTTTAGCCCTGGGAGTCAGCGTACTGCTTTTCATCCTCACGCAGCCCCAGCGCTATAGAAAGGGTCTCCCTCAGGGATATACATTTCTGAAGGATGAGAATGTTTTTCTTATTACGTCCTATTGGTTCCAAATAATAAAAAGCTTATGTTTTAGACATCCTGTTGTTACATTGTAATAAGATGTTATCAGGTGTGCAGGGTGTCCATTCTTTCTGATCTTTTCTTTTGAAGTGAGGTTTAAACCTTATATCGAATTTCACAGACCCTGAGGTGCAAGAAAATATAGCCTCAGAATTAATTTCAACTGAGAAATAAAACAATACAATACAAACCACACAAGTGAGTACACACACACACACACACACAAACCACACAAGTGAGTACACACACACACACACACAAACCACACAAGTGAGTACACACACACACACACACACACACACACACAAACCACACAAGTGAGTACACACACACACACACACACGCACAGATTTATGAATGGCTGTTGTGCTTTAAGCTGCAAGCTTGCTTTTGCACTCATTTAATATTTTAGGGAAAAAAAAACTGGCACGGGGCAAAAAATAAAAAAAAGTTCAGGAGAAAATTGAGGAGAAGTTGAAACTCTACAGTCTGAAGAGAGGTCTGATTGTGATGACTTTGTTGTTGTAAGGGTTGGGATACAAGACGATGTTACACCTCTTTTGGGAACGGGAGGCTTGGCCACATTTTTTATTCACTCCATTTACAGCTAAAAATAATTTTATATGGCTTTTTTTTCTATGTTTTTTTTGTAAATGTATTTCTGGGTTAATGTACATTTCCTTTCAGTGATTTTTCTTTTCATTTGTTTTCTTTTGATTCTCGCTGTTTGCGCTCAGGGGGCGAGCAACAGACCTCGAATTTTCCATTTGAAAAGAAATAATAAAGGGTCAGATTAGTGTTATGCTTTGCTGGTAACTATATTTTGCTTGGCAGTTCTTGAAATACCTATTTCTTTAACAAAACAATGTGGGGGAAGGTTAGCCAAGGGTGTACCTTTGAACCCTCCAAGACGTTTCAGCTGCTTACAATTTTCATATTAAATCAATGAGAAGTTTTATCTTAGTTTTGGAAGCCAACTACAAATTGGGAAACTATGTGTTTCATTTCAGATATTTATTGTATGTTATTTTCAGCTGGCTGCAGAGTAGAACAGCAGTTATTTTTCATCAAGTATAATCTCAAGGCTCTTGACTGGGAATGCATTGGACTCAAGACTCTCACTTCAGTGTTCTTGGCCTTCTTTAGAAACAAACATATTCCCTTGACTTAAAAGTAATGTTCGTTGTGACTTAAAAGTTAAAGTAACCCGAGTTTCAAAGACAGCTATGTATCATGGTATAGTGTACTGTAGTACACTATGGTGTTTTTCATAGTAATGGGTCCGCAATCTTAAATCAGCAGACCATTTGAGACATTGTACAGTATCTTGGTTTATCTATTTGTGCAGCAAAGCTTGTGCTCAACTTCCTGGCACTGGAATGCCTCTCGTTGATGGAGAGGCACAGTATACATACAGGGATGTTGGTGTTGTTGTGGTTGCTTACATGGGGTCCTTTTGAAGTGGCATGCAAACCTGTAAGAGCTTAATGAGATTAAAGCCCTGAATTTTCCCTGGGAAAGCTTTCTGAATGATGCCTATGATTAAAACCCATGCAATGTTACATTGCCTACAGTATTAACTGTATATAGCAGTTCAATGGGAGGTGTACGGGTATCTTTGTGTAAATCTTCTGCAGTACATATTGAGGTGTGCAGGGACAGGTCATTTGAAGAGGTTGCATATTGTTATCATCACAAGCTAGCAGCACAACAATCAGATTGCACAGCGCGAACATTCATCATGCATGAGCTTGCAGTCGGTAGTCCATAGGTAGTAACTCACAGGACTGGTTTTAATTGGAGTTGGCAGAGGCAGAAACTCCTCCAGTAAAACCCAAGGCAACGGGTTTGTTTAAGAATCTGTATCTACTATAAACCTCAGAAAATCAATTTGGACATTCTTTTCTTTCTCAATCCAACATATCCAACTCTGCCAATCCTCTTGGCTGTAAGTCTTCCATGTGTTATAGTAGCGCCCATTCTCCCATCCATCTTCCACAATTCCACAATCCAGGCTTGGATAATGGGTCATTATGAAATAAAATTCATTGTGTCTTTTAAAGGCTCAACAGGGTAATAAAACAAAACAAAAACGGTACAAACAAAGTTCATTATATATAACCTTTGATGAAATGGAAGCATTTTGCCATCCTTCGTTTGATTAAAATCACAGTGAAGCTACCTGCTTTGCTACATATCTGCTGCAGAGTAGGGATGTTAGATACTTTCATTTCCTACAATTTTACACATTTGAATTGAACATGTTTAAACTTATGAACTTTAGTATATATGTAACTGTGGCAGGGAAAAAATCCCTGCACTTGAAAATATAGGAAACTAGGGAACAAGAAGCCCAAATATGGGCATCCTGTTAGGGGACAGGTGGTTGGATTGATTGTTTCATTGATGAGCAATTAGCTCAGTGACATGATATAAAAGCACCTGGCCAGAGAAGCCATGTGGTCAGTTTTTGGACTAAAGCAGGAGTTGCTGGGAGCGGCAGGGAGAGGCAGGGAGTGGCAGGGAGCTGCTGGGACCTGCTGGGACCTGCTGGGACCTGCTGGGACCTGCTGGGAGCACAGCGAGGGAGTTCTGCACCTGCTTTATACAATGAAATAATACATCTGCTTTATACAATTTTGTGTTATACTCCAATTTGTAAAGTCATCTTTTTATTGGAAGGTGAAAAACGACTGAACTGCTTATTAGAGGTTCTGGTATTTTAAACACGGTCCAATCAGTTTGTTTTTGCTTCTTTGTCACTGTCTGGTTGGTTCACTCCTTAGAGCACTGGTTGAATATTTTACCACTAGAACGACTGCGTTTATAGACATACATAGAGCAACCATGACCGGTGTATTAATAACAACATAAATATTACAATGAAAGGACAAACAATTGAATCAAAGTCATTGGTTTATTCAGGAATGTCATATAAATCTACACAACCGAAACATTGTAAATAAACAGACATTTGAACAGAAATGTGTTTATATACATATTACATAAAGCCTACGTTAAAAAATGAAATAAACAAATGTTTGAAAATATATTTGTGTATATTTGTCAGGGTAATTAGTACATGTATTTAGGAAAAGTCAGGAAAGCACAGCTCCGTATCTTAAACACACGCATAGCAATTGAAATTTAAATTCCAAAAACGGTCAAAATGACCGCCTTGGTCATTCTAGTGTTAAACAATGTTAAACGACTCAACAATGCCATACGAAAATAGTTTTCAATATCAATACCCATGCATTGACGTCCTTTTTGTGTGATCTGCTGATCGTTACCCTTGCTGCATTATGTATTGTCCCTGTGTAGTTCAGTTTTGTGTGATCTGCTGATCGTTACCCTTGCTGCATTATGTATTGTCCCTGTGTAGTTCAGTTTTGTGTGATCTGCTGATCGTCACCCTTGCTGCATTATGTATTGTCCCTGTGTAGTTCAGTTTTGTGTGATCTGCTGATCGTCACCCTTGCTGCATTATGTATTGTCCCTGTGTAGTTCAGTTTTGTGTGATCTGCTGATCGTCACCCTTGCTGCATTATGTATTGTCCCTGTGTAGTTCAGTTTTGTGTGATCTGCTGATCGTTACCCTTGCTGCATTATGTATTGTCCCTGTGTAGTTCAGTTTTGTGTGATCTGCTGATCGTCACCCTTGCTGCATTATGTATTGTCCCTGTGTAGTTCAGTTTTGTGTGATCTGCTGATCGTCACCCTTGCTGCATTATGTATTATCCCTGTGTAGTTCCGTTTTGCTAGGCACAGAAAGGGCCCTTGTGAGTTCAAGGATCCTATACCAGTAGGGGGTTTATGAAATTATGCAAGTCAGTAACTTCAGTGGAAATAAAGCGCAGAGTGTGCATTTCCAAGCTGTGATATTTGAGGAGGTATTTTTACAGTGGGTTGGGGGTGCTGCTGGCAGACTCATGTAGCTCTTTGTGGTGGCTGGAATTCAAAGCATGTCCATAGAAAACTCGTAGCTGATGACTGGGCTTTAGTGCTGGAATAGCTGGGGCCTGAGTGTTGCTGGGGTTTGGCAGGTTAATCAAACCAAATGTCAGTAATTGGTGGGTTTGTTTCACCACAGTGGCAAAGCAACGGCAGCCTTTAGGATGCTGGTGTTTGGCTAAGGTAATAGAACGTCTTTCTTTTATTTCTTCAGGAATTCATTGTAAATCATGCATACAAAGAGGGTCTGTGCACAAAGCCGGATCCCTACTGCGGAATGATACCGAATTTGAGGGCATTCAGAATTCAGCTCAAAGAATAAATATCAGGGGTCTTCTAGTGTTCAAACAAGGTAGATGCATGCGAGAGACATTATGTTTCACATTCACATTACCCATTTCCCCTCAATAAACATGACTCATAACCTTCATACATCAAGGTATTTTTCTCCTTTGCAGATAACTAAGATTTCACATAATAGCTAGATGAAGACAGCAGGCCAGATAGCTTGTAACTCATCGGTGAACATTTCACAGTCATTATAAGATGATTGATGATATTTGTATAATTGCAATGCCATTTGTGATGATGTTATGGATGGTATTGACCAGTGTCTCTCTATTCACTAGTTAGTTCTGATGTGAAGTAGCCCTGAAGTGAAGCAGCCAGTGTACTTGGCAAAGGTGTTCCCAATGTGACACCCAGCCAACAAAAAACACTACCTCTTCTGACAACTCAGACTTTCAACAGTTATTACAGGTACTGATGCTGGAATGTGGTTCCTCATCTGGAAACACATTGCTAACCTCATAGTTAAACAGAAAGCCATTATAAGGATAGGAAGGTTGGCTTTGCATTGGTTTTCTCACAGCTTGCAAATGTGTTAATTAGCACATCCACACCAGGAGGTCTTTTCAAAAGCATTGTCCCCCCTGTCCTCTTCTCCGTTTTCTTCCTTACTCTGTTGTATATATGTGAATGAGCCTGTAAAATGAGTATTAATTGTGAATCTGGCTTTAAAAGAGTCCTACACTGGAATTCAAGGGTACTGCTCCCCACACATTCTGGGGGGGTCTTAATGAGGGCTTACATGTGACCAGCATGTCAAAACACTGCAAGAGTAAACGAATAGTACAATGTCAAACATAATTAGCTGATTGTCCTAAATGTACCTGAGGCATAAATAGAAAGGTAATTAAGGAGCAAGCCATTTCCAAGGCCGGCCAGAGGTCACCTGCCAATCACGTATTTAACAATGCATGCTGGAACTGCTAAAGTCATTGGAATGTAGGAAAGCGACTGTGCCTTTCTATAACTGCTGCTTAGACAGCGGGAGGTACATTGGCTTCGAAGGTTCGAACCCTATAATAATACTGGAGTGTCATGCATGCCTGTTGCATTGTATAGTGTAAATGTATAATAATACTGGAGTGCCATGCTGTGACAGGAATGGCGTTGTGGTGATGTCAGGTCAGAAGAATAAAGAATAACAAACAGGCAGTACTGCAGGGCAACAGGAGCAGCGTGCGGCGTTTATTTAAACAAAAAATAAAATAAATATTTAAACACAAAAACACTTGCTCACAGAGCGAAAATAAATATTGTAACAAACTGGTAGAGTACCCCTGCGTGATACTCTATTACTGCTTCCACCGACTGGCACAGACACGAAGAACGTTCAGGCAAGTAACTTTTATTTATAATATTTACACAAGTCAACACTTTCTTTGTATAGATTATTGCCCTGTACGGGTCACTAACTGGCTCACTTCTTCGCCCCTCTCTAACTATTTCAGAATACCGAGTTCTGCAGGCCGAGGCCTGTGCAAGTCCTTCCCCCGTGGAATTGAATCCACTGGGATGAGCTTAGCAGGAAACTCTAGCTGAGGAGCCCGGTAAGTGTCAGGAAGGATCCTTCAACCCGGGTGGGTCAGTCCACAGTTACGTACAGGCCACCTCCCTCCGCTGGAGTAGTCCTGTACGCTGGTAGGTTCAATGTAGGCTTTCCCTGCTGAGGTAGCTTTGTATTCCAAGTCAGAAGTGGCTTCCCTCTGCTGGAGTATCTCTGCAACACAGGTAAGGATAGCGCAGACTCCCTCTGCTGGAGTATCTCTGTAACACAGGTAAGGATAGCGCAGACTCCCTCTGCTGGAGTATCTCTGTAATACAGGTAAGGATAGCGCAGACTCCCTCTGCTGGAGTCTTGCTGCAACACAGGTAAGCGTAAGCGAGTATGGAATGGGCCCTCCTAGAAGACGGGCTCTGTTGATAAAGAATTGTATCCAGGCTGTGGGGAAGGACCCCTTCAGCTGATGTTCCAGTCGTTCATGGAAACACGGGAGTGTCTCAGAGTTCAAGCACAATATCCATACTGTCCACACCACCTGTGGGTACTGTTGTTCATGTGTGTCACAATAAACCACATCCAGAAAACCAGACTGTTGCCTTAGTTCTCTCTGTTACAGCCCGCTGTTCCTGCAGCGCATGAATGCGCGCTTTCCCTCCAAGTCCCGAGTCAAACACACATACACAAATAGACAGCAGTTGTGACGGTTCCCAATCGTCACGGAAACTGCGGGACTGTTTTAAATTAACTACCGAGAGGCAGCGTTTATCTACCAACGTTTCAAAAAATAAATTAAACTTTGTCAAAACAAAAGACTACCTCACCAAGAGGAAAAACGCTCACGGTATAAACAAAACACAACTCTTGTTCACAAAAGAAACTAAACGTTCACTTTACCTTACAATACTACGTAATGCACTCTCAACCTTCTGGGTACTATTCAGCAGGACAAACTGGCGGTGCTCCCCACAATCACCCCGAGCTGTCCCGCTCCACTTCCCTTTATACCCAGAAACCCCGCCTTGCCCATTAGTGCTAAGGTTCCAGGGTTGTATAGTCTTTCAAATGGCGTCGCCATTTCTTAAAGGTGACGCAGCTCTTTCTTACAATATTTATACAACAACAAAATCATGAACACAAAAACTCTGGCTTGCAGCCTTCACGGAACCTATAGATTTTAGTTTTGTTTTTAAATTTCTCTCTCGCTGCCGAAAGCTGCAGACTTTTATGCAGGTGACCATCTCCCAATTAGCAACAATTAAACAATTAATTAACTGGGGAGATGGTCACCTTCTGCACAATGTTTTTAATGTGGATGGGGCTTCCCATCCACGCTATGAAACAATACAAAAGAATAACAAAACTCGGCTCCGCCGTCATATTTATAAACCATAACGATAATAATAATAATACAACAACAATCATAATAATAATAACAACAACTACAACAAAACAAATACAAAACAATAAACTGCACAGGGGCGGAGGGGGAGACCCCGTTCTATAAATAAATAAACAATATATTTAAACAGCATGGCTGCGCCCTGCCCACTTTAATGTGCAGGGCTTTCTACTGCCCTGCTACACATGCGTATAGTGTAAATGTATGTGATTATTGTGTTAGCTGCAACCCTGTTAGGAGACACAGCAGCTATAAGCATCCATTCAACTAACACAAATAATATTATCAGCCCTTGGAGTCTGACTGAGAAATCAACACCTGTGTCTTCAATGTACATTAGCTTTTCATAGCAGATTGTATTGACTGGTTAGCTGTATGGACATAAGCCGTCCCTCTCCACCACCCTGCCACTGTGTCAAAGCTAGCAATTATTTATTATTTTTCTTAAGATTATCATTCTCTTTTCTTTCTTTTTAAATTGCACACATTATTCTTTTTGTCCCATCTCTTCACAGCTGTGCAACATGCATTGAAAACGACTTGGCTTGGATTGACTTCTTCACATTCCTGTTAGGTAAATGTTGGGAAAAGGCAGTCATTGTCACATAGCTTTCTTACCCATTACTAGCAGATTAAGAGAAACTCTGCTAAATACTCACAGTGAATAAGCTCAGATGTAAAACCTGTTGCTAATTTATTAACTGGGCACATCGCACCATGGTTTAATTTAATACAGAGTTGGCGGACATGCTTGTAAATCACAGGAGAGACACGTTTTAAATTGTAGGCGAGCAAATTGGTTAATAATAATGATCCCAGACTGGAATCAACCCACAACAATGTGTCCTGTGAGAAATGAACACCTATGATGGCTTTCATTTAATGCTGATATCACTGTGTCAAGAATAAGATTAAGACACTTAAAAGAAATAATTAAGCATTGATAGTGCTTTGCATGCAGGAAACGGGAAACTCCTGCGGGAATTCCCATTCCTCTCCGCTTCCCAGCGAGACAGAGTCAAGAGCCAAGGACATTTTTATAGACATGCAGATAATGAGCTCCAGCAAACCAGGGAGTTTTCATTGCCATGGGATCTGGAAAGCACATCAGTTCAGAGGATGGAAATGTTGTGCTTCCTGAGGGTGAAAAACACTGCCACGCACAAACAAGACTGCAGCTGAAGCCTTACAACTGCAGACGAGTCTCAGCTCAGTGGGGCTGAGCAATGTGAGGTCATTTGTGGAAGTGAAAGGAGACACTGTCTGGGCAGCACAGGTTTGCTCGTTAACCGCCAATCCAATGCAGTCAGATGGGAGAACAATCCCATCATAAGTTTGTGGGGAAATATAGATTTGGTTAAAATTGTTGTTTCTGTTTGAGTCTAGACATATTAGTGAAGCACTTTTTTGTTAGATAAACATATCCGTGTACACAGCATTCTGATCTGGATACCTAACCCTTTCAGTATCCTAACCCTAATCTCATGTGATCACAAGGAGCAAAATGACTAGGAGCATAAGGTGCAAACATTTCCTCTAAATATAAAGGCCCGAAACCACATAGTAATCAGAATTTTAAGATCACTCCTGGATTAACAGGAAGTGAGTGCAGTGATTTAAGAATGTTGTGATTGGTGAGTGTGAGGCAGTACTCAGAGTGCAGCATTGTGAACCAGCTGGAGTCGACACAGTTTAGAACCGGGAAGTCCAGAAAACAAAGCATTACAATAATCGAATTGAGAAATAACATAAGCATGATCCAGCATCTTAGCATCTTTGTCAGATAGAAGGGGTCTGAATTTGGCAGTATGTCTCAAATGATAAAATGAAGGCTTTATAACGGAGCTAATGTGACTATCAGAACACAATTCTGAATTGATAGTAAATCCCAAGTTTTTCACAGTATTGGAAGGAGTCAAAAGAACCACTCACATCGTCAGTTTTTAAGGTGATTATTGTTTGGTAGATTCAGAAAGGAGACAGCCACCAATGGAATGGAACGAATGATTTATTGAATTGACAGATAAACACGCCTGTAAATGATTATTTGTCGGTGAGATGAGATGGTGTTAAAAGCTCTATAACCCGAATGCAGAGAAGCCTGGCTCCTGTGCATTGTGGTTAAGATGCTCGCTTGTGGAGCACGGGGTTGCTGGTTCGTGCCCGGCCTCCACCCCGTTAAATGAGCTTTCTATAGCTACAAACAGGAAGCATTGTCATCAACTGTGAGAAATATATTATTATCTTGACTAGATGTCTCTACAAAATGTTCATATTAATAGTCTGGGTCATCAAAAAGTTTTTTAAACAAGGTGCAACGGGGGAGGTCTGTGCTGACTGTCTGGCGCATGCGGGGTACTACAGGAAGAGGGCAGCAGCCTCGTAGATCCCCTTGTCAGTCATGGCAGTGACACGGAGAGGTGGGAAAGAGGGTGTGTTGGCTTTACCTCTCTCTGAGTGGCTGAGAGGCAGGGCTTGGGTGATTACTCACCCTATAAGATAACGCTCTGGTGTTCCCTCGGCCTGCCCCTCTAGGACGAAACGAGCCAGCTGACAGAAGCTCTGCTGCCAGACCGAGCACAACAACAAATTATTTAAAAAGAAAAGAAAAGGAGTTTTTAGTAGCAGGGAAAACTTGGGCAGAACCCCGAACAAGTACTAGCAGGTTGAGGGGACGGGTGAGCGTAGGACAGAGACCCGGGCAGTGCGGATAGTGATGGTCAGGGTAACGCTGCCGAGTGCAGCACCTTTATTTTGTAGTTTTATTACTGTGTTTTATTTTCCCTTTTTCTTTCACCTTTTGTTTTCATTATTCTTTTGAGCACCTGTGAGTGCGAAACAGTGGACAGTACCTGTATTGGTATTACTGTGGACCTGATTACCATTGTTGGTATTCAGGCCACAGACGACAGCGCCCTCTGCGGGCTAAAGAGAAAATAAAGCCAAAAGAAAATAATAAAACTGGGCACCAGTGCGATGTTGCAAATAAACCTCCTGTCTCCTGTGTGTGTCAGTGAATTGCCCACCACCCTTCCACACAAGGACATTGTGTTTAAGTACCAGAGAGCTGACCTGGGCATGGGTCTCGTATCAGAGGTCAATACTTTCTCCACTATTGACTGCTAGAGTGACTATTAACTGTTTTTCTTGGCAACAGCACAGCACACTGTGAACCCCTGTTCACCCTCAGCCTCGTTTCAACAGCACAGCACACTGTGAACCCCTGTTCACTCTCAGCCTCGTTTCAACAGCACAGCACACTGTGAACCCCTGTTCACCCTCAGCCTCGTTTCAACAGCACAGCACACTGTGAACCCCTGTTCACCCTCAGCCTCGTTTCAACAGCACAGCACACTGTGAACCCCTGTTCACCCTCAGCCTCGTTTCAACAGCACAGTACACTGTGAACCCCTGTTTACCCTCAGCCTCGTTTCAACAGCACAACGAGCTGTGAACCCCTGTTTACCCTCAGCCTCGTTTTTTACCAGTTTTCGAGAAACTCAAAATGAGATGCCTTAAATTTAAGCAATGAAAAACAAACAGTACAACTGTTCTGTTGCTTAATGCATGGTACAGCACAATTAACAGTAATTTAAGTTAGCGATTAAAATAAAACATAGTGAAATTAGCTGAAAAGAAAGACACACAAATAACAGTATTTTTAGTCCTGTAACCCTGTATTGGCAGACAGGTTTTGTGTTTGAGAGACAGACAGATAGACATATTGACCCTGTCTTTCAGAGCTCTATTGTATTCCCCTAACAAGGACACAGCATTCTGTGAATGCCACTCTGAAACCCTTGTGCCCTTTTCTAATGTACACTGTTCCAGGTGAGTGAGTACATAGCTTCATTCCTGATCCTCTTGGACAAGGTGAATGCGCTGGCTGATCCAGACAAACCCATGCTTGTTTGTCAATGCTTCCACTCCTGGGCAAATGTTTACTTTGGCCATTGTTCCATTTGTTTACCAGCCTTAAACAGATTCCAGCATGTCGTTACACAGTCTTTTGGAAGCTTGTTGCCTTCCAATATATTATAGATTTCAGAGTGCCAGCATGTATAGGGCTTTAGGTTTTTTTTAGCTTCAGCATACCCCTCAATAACAAAAACAACGTCCCGCTGCAGCTGTCTGGATGTGTCTGCGTCCCACAGATTTATAAATAGCTTCACAAGCCTGTAAACAGGATTTATACAAAATCGCTGTATAAACAGAAACAGTTATTTAAAAAATGGTTTAGAAGTGAACCACATCCGAATGAGATCATCGGAGGTTGATACAAGAATTAAGGGTCATATTAACAAATTATTTTAAAAATATATTAAAATCAGCTCAAAAGAGAATAATACGTTGATGTTAAAAAATTCAACTCAATAATCTAGGCTCTTCTTCCACGCGTACCTTGGTTGTTTCTTCCTATTGCTGTAACATTAGACGATGGTGGTACAGTCGTCTCAGCTAAGAGAACACCCCTCGGGAAACAAGCAAAGTGTTCTTATAGCCGAAGTGTTCTCTAAGATGGAGTGAGCCACCAGACACAATATGAATGAATCAATCAATAAATACAGTCAACCTCGGTTCACTGGACATCCCACGGGGACGATATTTAGTGCTGACTTGCCATGGCATTAACATGCATATAAGTAACAGAACTCATTCACAGTTTTACAGTATCAAAGTTTATTTTTAGTTGAATGTCCTTATGAAAACAGTTGAAAGAACTGCAGTGAATGAATCAATTACAGTACAGTACTGTACAAACTCAGTACAAACTCATTTCAACCTTCTTTGATGATCGATAATCTGTGTTATTATTCCTGCAATATACCCGAGGAAACAGCAGTTTACACCATCTGGAAATGTCCAACTCGTGCTGTTAATCGCCAATGCATCATATAGTCATCCTGTGTAACCCACGCTTGTTAAAAAAATAGAGGTAGTTCACAGTTCTAGCTTGCAATTAAGGGCTGTGACCAGAACTGTGAATTATGACTGATTGACAGCAGGGGAATGCGTTGACAATACAGCCCTCCTCCTGGATGTATAATACTATAAAGAAATTAATTTAAAAAAAAAAAACAGGCTGTGCATTTACTTGTTCTTGGTCAAATCTGTGACCAAAAAAAATTATTCCAATGTTATTTAGTGTCATTAGTGTTTTGCAATTTTTATTTTTTCATGTTTATGCTCATACATAATTATGAATGCAAAATGTAATTTATTTAATTATAATATAACATTCTGTCCTCAATAAAAGTTTACCACTGTAATTTTGCACGGCAACTTAACCATGCATATTGCCCATATTTATTCCAATGCTTCACCACACCTTTAAGTGATTTGCCATACTTATCTGTGTTTTTCCATGATTTATCTTATTCTTTATTGCACCATGCTATGCTTTGTAATACACTTTAATGCAATATACTTGTATAAGGGTCCAGGGGAGGGCATTATTATTATTTAAAAATTATGAAACTTGTAATATAATGCATGTAAGTAATCTATGTAACACAGTGTGTGCTGTGCCCAGGTAAGAGAGGCTACATGTCAATGCTGAGTAAGCCTTGTAACACAGTGTGTGCTGTGCCCAGGTAAGAGAGGCTACATGTCAGTGCTGAGTAAGCCTTGTAACACAGTGTGTGCCATGCCCAGGTAAGACAGGCTACATGTCAATGCTGAGTAAGCCTTGTAACTCAGTGTGTGCTGTGCCCAGGTAAGACAGGCTACATGTCAATGCTGAGTAAGCCTTGTAACACAGTGTGTGCTGTGCCCAGGTAAGACAGGCTACATGTCAATGCTGAGTAAGCCTTGTAACAGTTCACCACAGTACATTTGCATGGTAAATTTGCAGCTTTTCAATGGTTATACTATGCATTTATCATTAATTTACGTTGGTTTGCCATGTGTTTTTAAATATGCCGTGCAATGCTTGGCTCTGCATTGCCATGCTTTCACTGTGCTTTATTCCACTTTCACTGTGGTACAGTGTATAAGGGAAAGCTGTGTGAAAGGATATACAAAGAGGGCAGAATCAGTAATCTTTCAATAGCCAGCAGGGTGACAGTGCTGTGGAGTGTGGGTGCCAGGGTTGCAGACACTGCTATCACAGATAACGCTCAGGCTTATAACATCGCTACTGGGGCTGCAAATCCAAGCAGGAGGGTGTTTTCGATATTTTCAGGCAAGCCTGTTGAAATGCTGATTATAACAGTATTGCTTGTACCACGTCCTACCCAGACTACCACCTGTACATACAGCAAGGCTCAACAGAAGAGCACTGCTTGTTCTTAGCTTTTAAATGACAGACATTCCTGACTAAGTGTGATTGAGTCTTCTATAACTCTCTCCTTATACAGTAACTCCAGTGCCACAGGAAAGCTCTTATTCAGTCAGTGTTCAATCGAGCTGCTGCAGTGACTCATTCTAGTGCTTCCTGCTTCCCAGACCAGCCCCACATTCTGCACTGCATCTTAGCACCACAACCCAGAGCCTGGAGAGGAATGAAAGAGAAAACCAAATACTGGGGAAATTCCAGCCATTATATTTTCAGGCATTCACTTTTGCATTCTGTTTTTCACTCCTATTAACATCTTAGACATTACAGTCGAAAAATATATATTTTGGACGGATTTCAGCATGAACTCATGACAGATGAGATAAGATACACTGACATGTATGGGCTTTGTAAGCCATCAGGATTTTATCTCTGTCTTTCTTATTGATCAACAGAAAAACAGTTTATTTGATAAAGTATGCTTTTTCCCGGTCAACTCGTTACCCTCGAGAAACAAGAGTGAATAGGAATAGATATTTTCCAAAGCAGGATGACCCACGGGGACTGCTTTCTGGTTGGCTCGGGCTGACACAAACAGGGATTGAAATGGTTTGCAGATGTTGATCAGCTAATACATTCTTTGTAAACTCAACAGATACTTGAGAAGCTTGGAGAGGAACTGTAAACAGGAACCTTGGGAGCTTTGTGAATTCTCAAACGCTTTGGAACGCCTGTCTAGTTTAGAAGCAGTGGGCTCTTCTACTGATCATTACTGGAGTGTCTGTCTTTTAAGAACTTGGCTCGCAAGATGAAACTTTTTTGTATTCAACGCTACATAGTGATCTTTTTTTTTTTTTTAACGGATCTCATTTTGAAATCTATGTTGCATTCATTAGAAGTCTAGGCTGAGATTCAGGGGAGGGATTTTGAGTGTTTGCGTCGACGCAATCACTGTTGCAACCCTAACCCTATTTTTGTTTATTATTTAGGAGATCCGAGGCTACTTACAGAGACTACTTACAAAGACTTGGGTGTGTGAACTATGCATCAGCTGCAGAGTCACTTACAACAATGTCTCATCCGGAAGATGAAGCACAAGGAGGATTAATTGACTTGCTCAGGGTCACAAAATGAGTTAGTGGTTGCATCAAGATTTGAACCGGAGACCTCCTGGTTACAAGCCCTTTTCTTTAACTATTGGACCACACAGCCTCTTGACCCTAAACCTGAGCCTAACCCTAACCCTAATCCTATCCTCCACCTCTCCAGCCTCCACAATTGCAGGCTCACCACAGTCCACCCTGCTGACCTGGCATCACTAGATCAATCAGTCTTTCACAGGGCGGTGACTTCCTTCTTCCCTTGAGAGGCAAGACCAGCGGCCAGGTAAACAATGACCACTGACATTGCCCATACAAGTACAGCTTTCACATCACCTAGACATGTAGGATTGAGACATCATTTAAAAAATATATGGAAAACTACAAAGCGAAGTGTAATTCAATATGTTAATATAACATTATTCAGTAGGTTTCATTCGACTTGAAGCAAAATTAGTTCATTCTAAAGGGTGTTGCAAAACCAACACATTCTGTTAAACAAACAGAGTATTCCACGAACATTCATGGAGTCACTCTGGGTTTATTTCACTCATGATGATAAAATAAAATAAACATCCCCTTTGGCGACTCGTCAGTCATTCTGCCCTCCTCATTCTGAGAACGACAGCACTGCATGAACATTAATGAAGTATCTGCTCAGTCACAGCTGTTCCGATAATCTCCAGTCATTCCTGTATAAACATTGGAACAAGATTGATTCAGTATGTTGTTTTCAGTGATATAGAGCAAAATGGAGTTGCTGACGTCTGAACACATTGATAGGGGAACCATCAAGCGTTTGCTCAAAAGAGCCAGCTTCCCAATGTTTCGGTATGTTTAACATTATTATTATTATTATTATTATTATTATTATTATTATTATTATTATTATTATTTATTTCTTAGCAGACGCCCTTACCCAGGGGGACTTACAATCGTAAGCAAATACATTAAGTGTTACAATACAAGTAATACAATAAGAGCAAGAAATACAATAACTTTTGTTCAAGCAAAGTACAAGTGTGACAAACCACAATTCAATAATACAGCAGATAATAGTGATAGTTACATCAGGATATGATTAAATACAAAATACTACAGGTTAAACACTTGGCAGATTACAGTATTCTGAAGTACAGGGTTAAATGCAGTAAAATAGGGGGCAGATAAGAGCGGAGAGGTCGAGTGGGAGTGTAGGGAGAGATGAGGGTCTGGAGGTAGCTGGGTGCAGTCTGGTCAAGGCATCTGTAGGCTAGTACAAGAGTCTTGAACTGGATGCAAGCAGTGATTGGGAGCCAGTGGAGTGAGCGGAGTAGTGGAGTAGCGTGGGCAAAGCGAGGCAGAGAGAACACCAGGCTGGCAGCAGAGTTCTGGATGAGCTGGAGCGGACGGGTGTCGGAGGCAGGGAGGCCAGCCAGGAAGGAGTTGCAGTAGTCTAGGCGGGAGAGTACCAGGGCCTGGACCAGGAGCTGGGTAGCGTAGTTGGTGAGGAAGGGTCGGATTCTTCGGATGTTGCTCAGGAAGAATCGGCAAGTGCGTGCCAGGGTGGAGATGTGCTGGGAATAAGAGAGGCAGGGGTCCAGGGTGACTTCGAGGTTCTTAGCGGAGGAAGAGGGAGAGAGTGTGGTAGATTCCAGAGGAACAGAGATAGAGAGATCAGAGGAGGGGGAGGAGGAGGGAAAGAAAAGGAGGTCAGATTTAGAGAGGTTGAGTTTGAGGTGATGCGAGTGCATCCAGGAGGAAATAGCAGACAGACAGGTAGAGATACGGGAGGAGATGGTGGAATCAGAGGTGGGGAAGGAGAGGAAAATCTGAGCATCATCAGCATAGAAATGGTATGAGAAACCATAGGACCCAAGACTGACCCTTGGGGGACTCCAGTTAAGAGAGGGTGAGGTGTGGAGGTTGCTCCACGCCAGGTTACCTGGTAAGTGTGGTTGGAGAGGTAGGAGGAGAACCAGGCCAGAGCAGTGCCAGAGATCCCCAGGTCAGCGAGAGATGATAGTAGAATAGAGTGATCAACAGTGTCAAAGGCAGCAGAGAGGTCGAGGAGAATTAGGACAGAGGAGAGAGAGGCAGCTCGGGCACACTTTAGTGAGTTGGTGACAGACAGGAGGGCGGTTTCAGTGGAGTGAGCAGAGCGGAAGCCAGATTGGAGAGGGTCAAGCAGAGAGTGGTTGGACAGGAAAGCAGAGAGCTGGCGGTGTACAGTCCGCTCGAGGGTTTTGGAGAGGAAGGGTAGGAGGGAGACAGGATGGTAGCTCTGGAGGGAGGTGGGGTCGAGGGTAGGTTTTTTGAGGAGGGGAGTGATGGAGGCTTTTTTGAAGGCAGAGGGAAAGATACCAGAAAGTAGAGCGGTGTTGAGGAGGGAGGAGATGAAGGGGAGTAGAGCAGGAGCAGCAGCTTGAAAGAGGTGAGTGGGGAGGGGGTCCAAGGCACACGTGGTGGGTTTGTGACCCTGGAGCAGGGAGGAGGGGTCAGAGTCTGAGAGGGGCAAGAAGGTGGAGAAGGAGGGCGAGTTAGTAGGGGATGTAGTGGGTGTAGGGGTTGGAGCAGGAGGGGGTGCGGGGGAGGGAGAGGTGTTAAAGAGTTTGCGGATATCTGAGATTTTAGAAGAGAAGAAGGAGGCGAAGTCATCAGGGGAGATAGAGGAGGGAGGAGGAGGGGGAGGGTTTAGGAGGGAGGAGAAGGTAGAGAATAGTTTACGTGGATTGTTAGTGGAGGCTTGGATTACAGATTGGAAATAAGCACATTTAGCAGAGGAGAGAGTAGAGGAGAAGGAGGAGAGGAGAGTGCGGTAAAGGTCTAGGGCAGCAGGGAGTTTGGTTCTCTTCCATTTCTTTTCAGCAGATCGCAGTGCGATTCTTGCCGAGCGGAGCGCCAAGGAGAGCCAGGGATGGGGAGGGGAGGGGTGAGCAGGTCAGGAGGTGAGGGGACAGAGGGAGTCAAGGGAGGAGGTGAGGGAGGAGAAGAGGGTGGAGGTAGCAGAGTCTACGGAGAGTTGTGAAAAGGAGTCGATAGGAGTGAGGTGAGAGAGAGCAGTGGAGGCAAGGACAGAGGGGGAGAGAGATCAGAGGTTACGGCGAGAGGTGACAGTGGGGGTAGGAGGAGCAGGGAGAGGGGGGAGAGACAGAGAAAAAGAGATGAAATAGTGATCAGAGAGGTCCAGGGGGGTGACAGAGGGTGGAGGGGCAGCAGGCCCTGGAGAAAGTGAGGTCCAGTTGACGGCCAGCTTTGTGGGTAGGAGGGGACGGAGAGAGACAGAAGTCGAAGGAGTGGAGGAGAGGGAGGAATCCAGCAGAGTGGCTGGGGTTGGAGAGATGGATGTTGAAGTCACCCAACAGGACAGTCGGGGTAGACAGAGAGGGGAGGGAGGAGAGTAGATAGTCGAGTTCATCCAGAAAGTGAGTGAGAGGCCCAGGGGGGCGATACAGAACAATGAGCAGGAGTTGACAGGGACAGGTTAGTTGGACTGCATGAAATTCAAAGGTATTGACAGAGAGTGAGGAGAGATCGGAGGGGACAGAAAAGAGTAAGGAGGGAGAGAGGAGAAGACCCATCCCACCTCCCCCTCCAGTGAGACGCGGGGTATGGGACAGGATGTAGAGAGAGGACAGGGCAGCAGGAGTAACAGTGTTATCAGGGGACAGCCAGGTTTCAGTGAGAGCAAGGAAATCGAGCGAGAGGTGGGAGGCAAAGGCAGATATGAAATCAGCTTTGTTAGCAGAAGAGTGACGGTTCCAGAGTGCACCAGAGAGTGTGTGGGAGGGGGGGAGAGGCAGAGAAATGAGGTTAGAGGGGTTGGAGGAGCAGCAGCGGAGGGAGGGCAGAGGACGAGGACGGGAGGACAGAACAGGGATGTGAGAGACAGTCATAGCAGGACAGGCAGGACAAAAGGCACAGTAGGAGCAGTGGGGTGGAGGGTACAGACCTGACTAGTAGATAGCTTCTTCTAGAGCCCGTTAGGTTCGGATCTAGTTGAACAGCGTCACAGCGCAGGCCTCCCCTTGCTAGACTCCCACAGCTAGACTCCCAGCTCTTTTGTTGAGGCTCTTCTGTTTGCTGGCCCTTCTTGCTGGCGCCGAGATAAGCTGCTTGATTAAATGTTACACATGCTTGGCAAAAGAACCAACTAAACTGTGTGGAAACCAATCAAATAGCAAAATCAACTGCTAATCAATTTAGCCACTCACCTGGTACTAATCACACACTAACTCAGCCAATTCAAACACCACCTTACAATGTCACTAAATGTAGTTAGTTAAAATTACTTGAAGCAGGAACTTATCTATCTGCCACTGTCCCTGGTTACCTGTAGATTTAACATACCTTGTCAAAGGAAAGTGTGTTTGAAAACAAACAGTAGAGGTACTTATACCGTTCCCCTATCGCTCACCCATAACCTAACCATTACCCTACTGTAACCCTACCTGCACCACAATTCTAACCTGACTCTGACCTCAACACTAATTCTAACCTTAACCGCAAGACCAGTCCCATCACGGAAAGTTCTATGATGAACTGCAGGAGGGTGTTAACTGCAGATGTCTGCAGCTGTCTGCTTCCAACAGAATGTATATTAAATAGTAAATCCTATGCAAAATGAACCCTGGTCACAGTGTCAAGTGCAGCACAGAGACCATCACTAGAGGACAGGCTTGGACTGAGTGGAAATAGACAGGAAGGGTTCAGAGCGTTGGATTTAGCTTTCTGATTGAATGGGAATATAGAACCATTGCAAGTTGCAGCCCCCACATCGTTGCTCCTCTCGAGCGTCATGTGTCACCAGAGCCGATCAAATGGATTTATATGATTGGTCAATAACCAAGTGTAAAATAAAGCACAAATATTTTACCAGGTGTTTTTCCTTTTTCCGGATTGAACTTAAATCACAAAAACACAGTTTTTTTCTAGATTTAGTTTTGAAATGTGTACTTTCAGATATAATTTATACATATTAAAAACTTGTATCGCAAATTCAACATTTAAAGTCAATATGACAATTAAATTTGGAAAAAAAATGCTTCAGTCTTTAAATTTTTTTTTTTACACTTGGCATCAACATTTAGCTAACAGATAAATCCAAAATACATGATCTTTCAGCATTTTAAAGTTAGTTCAATCTTTGTCGTTTGCAATTAATCTGAAAAAATACATCTGGAAAAATAAATATGTTTTTTGCAAAATACATATTTATTTGGCAGCTAAATCTGAAGCTAACATGCAAATGACTTAAATGGGTGGGGACTCAGCGTGTACAGTATCTGTAACACTGACACAGTGCCATCACATTTCAATTGAAGGTGTACAGTGTGTGTAACACTGACATCATCACATTTCAACTGAAGAAGGTGTACAGTGTGTGTAACACTGACATCATCACATTTCAATTGAAGAAGGTGTACAGTGTGTGTAACACTGACATCATCACATTTCAATTGAAGAAGGTGTACAGTGTGTGTAACACTGACATCATCACATTTCAATTGAAGAAGGTGTACAGTGTGTGTAACACTGACATCATCACATTTCAACTGAAGAAGGTGTACAGTGTGTGTAACACTGACATCATCACATTTCAATTGAAGAAGGTGTACAGTGTGTGTAACACTGACATCATCACATTTCAATTGAAGGTGTACAGTGTGTGTAACACTGACATCATCACATTTCAACTGAAGAAGGTGTACAGTGTGTGTAACACTGACATCATCACATTTCAATTGAAGAAGGTGTACAGTGTGTGTAACACTGACATCATCACATTTCAATTGAAGAAGGTGTACAGTGTGTGTAACACTGACATCATCACATTTCAATTGAAGAAGGTGTACAGTGTGTGTAACACTGACATCATCACATTTCAATTGAAGAAGGTGTACAGTGTGTGTAACACTGACATCATCACATTTCAACTGAAGAAGGTGTACAGTGTGTGTAACACTGACATCATCACATTTCAATTGAAGAAGGTGTACAGTGTGTGTAACACTGACATCATCACATTTCAATTGAAGAAGGTGTACAGTGTGTGTAACACTGACATCATCACATTTCAATTGAAGAAGGTGTACAGTGTGTGTAACACTGACATCATCACATTTCAACTGAAGAAGGTGTACAGTGTGTGTAACACTGACATCATCACATTTCAATTGAAGAAGGTGTACAGTGTGTGTAACACTGACATCATCACATTTCAATTGAAGAAGGTGTACAGTGTGTGTAACACTGACATCATCACATTTCAATTGAAGAAGGTGTACAGTGTGTGTAACACTGACATCATCACATTTCAATTGAAGAAGGTGTACAGTGTGTGTAACACTGACATCATCACATTTCAATTGAAGAAGGTGTACAGTGTGTGTAACACTGACATCATCACATTTCAATTGAAGAAGGTGTACAGTGTGTGTAACACTGACATCATCACATTTCAACTGAAGAAGGTGTACAGTGTGTGTAACACTGACATCATCACATTTCAATTGAAGAAGGTGTACAGTGTGTGTAACACTGACATCATCACATTTCAATTGAAGAAGGTGTACAGTGTGTGTAACACTGACATCATCACATTTCAACTGAAGAAGGTGTACAGTGTGTGTAACACTGACATCATCACATTTCAACTGAAGAAGGTGTACAGTGTGTGTAACACTGACATCATCACATTTCAATTGAAGAAGGTGTACAGTGTGTGTAACACTGACATCATCACATTTCAATTGAAGAAGGTGTACAGTGTGTGTAACACTGACATCATCACATTTCAATTGAAGAAGGTGTACAGTGTGTGTAACACTGACATCATCACATTTCAATTGAAGAAGGTGTACAGTGTGTCTCTGGAAAGTATGAGGATGATTTCAGGGTATACTATGGAGTTTAAAATGGCCATGTCAAGTACATCATTTTTTAAATAGTCATGCCTGATACATTAAAAATGTCAGCCCCTATTGTGTATTGTTTGACTAAGACTTTTTTTTATATATATATAATATGTCCTCTTTATTAGGATATCTTGAAACAAAACTGTCTACAGCAGTTACTGCATAATGTAATATAGAAGTATTTAATCATTGCCACTCAAATTGGCTCCATTTTTTAAATGTTCACACCCGGCTGTGCATAATACTTTTTTGTTGAGAATTTCGCCTCTGTATATATATATATATGGATGGGTATGGACAGTTGGAGCCTTATCACATATTTAAAATCACTGCGCTGACTTTACAGTACTGGTAAACAGTTACAGCATTAACCCCGGATAAGGCCGTCTGCTGAGAAATAAATATTAATAAATAATAATATTCAAGTGGACGGCAGTGTGACTTTATATAAAAAAAAAAAGGACAGAGATACTTAATCAGTGATACTCAAAGGGGAGTGTGGCGGAGTGTCCCGCCCCTATTTATTATTATTTGTATTTTTGTTTGCGGCGCGGGTAAAAGCGCCGCGTCTTTTATTGTTATATTTAAAAACCTCGTGAGGATGCATGGCTGATCAGCTACTGATTATTTAACTAGCTGACAGTCATGCATCCTTACCAAACGCGTGCAGACTCTGGCCGGGGGATAATAAGATAATTACCAACTAGTTAAATCCCTCGGCCAGAGTATATAAACCAGCAGCACTATGCATTCGGGGTGTGGAGTGTTCGAGAGTGGAGAACGGGAGAGAGAGAGGAAGAAAACAATTGCTAAAACGTGCTGGAGTATCCAGCACGAAACTTACTTGTTTGTTTATTCGTTCGGCCCTCGTGCCCTTTTGTTTGGTGTTTTGTTAAATCTTTTGTTTTTGTTTTGTTTATTAAATACGCTGAGTGCACCAGCACTCAGCTTCAACCGCCCATCCACTGTTTTGGTTTGAGTTACTTCCTGGTCCGTGACGTCATCCACATCACCACTGCGAGCCAGACTGCCACATATGGTGTCCTGCGTGGGACAAACAACGCCTCCAACAGCCGGACCAGGAACAGCAAAGGAAGTTTTTTTCGTGTTCGTTTTTTCAAATAGTGTTTTTTGTGTTTGAAAAAAAAAAAAAAAAAAAAATGGATGAAGTGGACGCCTATATGGAGAGGTGGCATGCGCATCAGAGGGAGTTGAAGGAAGGAGGGGCTACATGGTGCCTCGCCTGCCTGGAGTATGGGCACCTCCCTGAGGTGTGCCCATATGAAGACCCCCTCTTTGTGCAGGCCTTTGATCGAGGTGAGGTGGAGACTGCGGAGGAGTGGATCCACCTGAAGGCCATACCATCGCCGCAGGTGGATCAGGAAACCTGCCTCACCTGCCTCAAAGGGGAGGAGTGGTGCTTTGCCGTCGGCAAGGTCGGGCACAAAGCACCCGACCAACCCCCTCCATGGCAGGAGGTGGAACTGCTGGTCCCGAAGAAGGGAAGGAGGGGCGGTGCTAAGAAGGCAAAGAAGCCCGCACGTCCTGCGCCTGAGTGGGAGGAGCCCGAACGTCCTGCGCCTGAGTGGGAGGAGCCCGAACGTCCTGCGCCTGAGTGGGAGGAGCCCGAACGTCCTGCGCCTGAGTGGGAGGAGCCCGAACGTCCTGCGCCTGAGTGGGAGGAGCCCGAACGTCCTGCGCCTGAGTGGGAGGAGCCCGAACGTCCTAAGCCCAAGAGGGGGGAGTCGGTGCGTCCACAGCCCAAAAGGGAGGAGTCGGTGCGTCCACAGCCCAAAAGGGAGGAGTCGGTGTGTCCACGGCCCGAAGAGAGGGAAGTCGGGGCTTCCACAGCCCTAGGACCCAAGCTGCAGTCCCAAGAGCCAGAAGGGGAGGAGTTACAGGCTCAACCCCCTGAATTTTTCTGGGGGGGAGAAGGGCAGGATGCTGGTGTTCCCCAGCAGCCTCTATTTATGCTGCTGAAGGGAGCACGGCACACACCAGCCCAGCCGCCACAGCAGAGGGAGCCAGCACCGCCACAGCCTCCCTCTGAGTGGCCAGCATCCGCCCCATCGCCTCTGCCTCCACCACCACCAGGAGCAGAGCAGCAGGAGCTGCCTCTGTCTCCACCACCACCAGGAGCAGAGCAGCAGGAGCTGCTTCTGTCTCCACCATCACCCGGAGCAGAGCAGCAAGAGCTGCCTCTGCCTCCGCCACCTCCACCAGCAGAGGGTGAATGCCTGCTGGTTCCGCCTCCACCGTCGTGGGAGGACTGCTTGCCCCTCCCACCTCCACCAGCAGAGGGTGAATGCCTGCTGGTTCTGCCTCAACCGCCGTGGGAGGACTGCTTGCCCCTCCCACCTCCACCAGCAGAGGGTGAATGCCTGCTGGTTCCGCCTCCACCGTCGTGGGAGGACTGCTTGCCCCTCCCACCTCCACCAGCAGAGGATGAATACCTGCTGGTTCCGTCTCAGCCGCTGTGGGAGGACTGCTTTCCCCTCCCACCTCCACCAGCAGAGGGTGAATACCTGCTGGTTCCACATCCACCGTCATGGGAAGGACTGCTCCTGCCCTGCCTCGCACCACCCAGGGATGCCTGCTTCGCATCGCCTGGGGCTGCCTGTTGCTCCGCATCACCTGGAGAGCCACCAGCTACAGAGAACGAGGGAGAAGTGGAGCTCCCGCTGCCGCCTCCATGGCCAGGGGCTCCCCTCCCGAGTTCACCTCCCGAGGGTCCGCTGCCGCTGCAGTCGCCTGGGGTCGCCAGGGATCCTGCTTCGCCTGGGGTCACTACACTGTGGTCAGAGCCCCACGGAGGGGAACTGCTGGCCGTGAAGAGGAGGGGGGAGGTCAGGAGACCAGCTCCCCCAGCCGCACTTTCGCGGCAGGAGTTTGGGTGGTCAGAGCCCCACGGAGGGGAACTGCTGGCCATGAAGAGGAAGGGGAAGGTCAGGAGACCAGCTCCCCCAGCCGCACTTTCGCGGCCGGAGATCATGTGGTCAGAGCCCCACGGAGGGGAACTGCTGGCCGTGAAGAGGAGGGGGGAGGTCAGGAGACCAGCTCCCCCAGCCGCACTTTCGCGGCAGGAAATACTGTGGCTGGAGCCCCATGAAGGGCAGCTGCCAGCCATGAAGAAGGGGGGGGAGGTCAGGAGACCAGCTTCCCCCGCAGCAATTTCGCTGCAGGAGAAAGGGTGGCCGGCCATGAAGAAGGGGGGGCAGGTCTGGAGACCACCCCCAAAAATTTTTTGGCCAGAGGAGCCGGCCGGTGCGCGGGCCATTGGAACGCTACGGCTGTTTGGGTGGGAGGAGGACATCCCACCGTGGCCGCCACCTTTGGTCCGCTGCTGCCCCTGTTCCTGCGCCGGGACTGCTAACCGGGACTTTGGGGACTAAGGGGGGAGGTGGCCGAAAAGGCCATGTGTGCTGCGCACAAGGGGGGGCATGTGTGGCGGAGTGTCCCGCCCCTATTTATTATTATTTGTATTTTTGTTTGCGGCGCGGGTAAAAGCGCCGCGTCTTTTATTGTTATATTTAAAAACCTCGTGAGGATGCATGGCTGATCAGCTACTGATTATTTAACTAGCTGACAGTCATGCATCCTTACCAAACGCGTGCAGACTCTGGCCGGGGGATAATAAGATAATTACCAACTAGTTAAATCCCTCGGCCAGAGTATATAAACCAGCAGCACTATGCATTCGGGGTGTGGAGTGTTCGAGAGTGGAGAACGGGAGAGAGAGAGGAAGAAAACAATTGCTAAAACGTGCTGGAGTATCCAGCACGAAACTTACTTGTTTGTTTATTCGTTCGGCCCTCGTGCCCTTTTGTTTGGTGTTTTGTTAAATCTTTTGTTTTTGTTTTGTTTATTAAATACGCTGAGTGCACCAGCACTCAGCTTCAACCGCCCATCCACTGTTTTGGTTTGAGTTACTTCCTGGTCCGTGACGTCATCCACATCACCACTGCGAGCCAGACTGCCACAGGGAGCATAAAACACGGGGAGCTTTGAATATGAACTCTGATGGGCTGGTTAATCTACTAACGAGAGGTAAGTATTCACTTTCGTCATGTCTTTGTGACGCTCACTAAATCAGTCCACTACCTCGTGGTATCACCTGAAACTGCTCCATAAACAGATGCAACCCAGTGCACATTCTGTCCTGTCCTGTTTGTGCCCTGTGTTTATGCGAGATACCGTCTATAAAGTTTAATCGACTCCTATATGAATCACAGCAATAAGGATTTAGTGCATACAGTGTGAAATAAACACCATAAATACATTTTAGTGCTCTGTTTTTCATTTGTGAGTGTTTTATGATCCTATAAGCAAAGGCACACAGCCATTCCCCTGCTCCCTTGATAACCGCTGCAAGCAGATCATGCTCTACCTATCTATCAGTGCGCTGGGGGCTGTCTGATTGGACGATTGAGGTGGAATCTTTCTCAGATACTGCTGTGGGTTGCTGCTGATATTCTCTGCGAGGTGCTGGCTCAGTTCAGCTGCGTCCCAGCAGGTAAATACACTTTAACTGTTGTGTTGCCAGCACCTTAAACCCTGCTCTGTTTGCCATTTCCAACAAGCTCCTACAGCATGTATTTCAATTCCAGACAATTTAAAAGCAACAGACATCAGCTCATACAATGTATCAGCTCCCACCATGCCATAAACACTGCTGACTCACATATGATGAATAGTGTATTGTGCAACAGAGCTGTAGTTTCCATAAGCTTGTGTTGAATTGGCTCGCCATGCCAAGAGGAGTGGAGCCCCTGTGCCCCCTCAGGGAGGAGTTAGAAGATGGAAAACAATGTGTTTAAAATGACCTTGCTTTTCATCGTCTCAGTTAACTGCCTGGTGTTAATTTAATTCCATGAAAATGACAAGTAGCATATCTCCCTGTGATGTGTGTTAGGATTTCCCAACTTCTCTCATACTGAAAAGCCTAAGAAAACCTTATTCTACTATAAATGTGAGTAGATAGGAAGAAGAGAGGCGGCATAGGTTTCCATACCCTCCGGGTACCACATGCCTACACTTAAAATATATATTCATTCAGAAGAGAGGAAGAAGAGAGGCGGCATAGGTTTCCATACCCTCCGGGTACCACATGCCTACACTTAAAATATATATTCATTCAGAAGAGAGGAAGAAGAGAGATGGGATAGGTTTCCATACCCTCTGGGTACCCCATGCCTATACTTAAAATATATATTCATTCAGAAGAGAGGAAGAAGAGAGACAGGATAGGTTTCCATGCCCTCCGGGTACCACATGCCTATACTTAAAATATATATTTTAAGTGTAGGCGTGGTTTATATATACTGTATAGAGTCAGGGGAGTGGTTTATATATACAGCCTCACAAGACTCCATTCATTGGCCTTCTCTTCCACCCTTAGTTATTGCGCAGTGTTGCAGCTGCTGTCAATCCTCCCTCTCACAGCTCTTTAACTTTTAAATTACCTCTGTTTGCACCGTGAATTGCTACACTGGATTGTAATGTTTTTTTGTTTGTTTGTTTTTGTTTTACCAGTACTGTAAAGTTATTGTATCGTTATTTGAATGTTATTGATCTATACAGAGTGATCATCTGATATTTCTGTGTTGTGGTTTTGGTTAATTTTTTACCAAGACAATTTCTCTTAATAAAGATAAGGGTGCTGTTATAAAAGACAATAGTTTAGCTAAAAAAAAAACCCAAATAAATCATAAAACAGGAAGGAAGGGAGAGGCATGCCCTACATTAATACAAAAAAAGAATATGTTTGTATTAGATACAGTATATTGTTGCATATCGCGGGTCTTTGGAAATGCAGATAAAATAAATAAAATGAGCGTCAATGGGATCTTTGTGCTTTCTACTGCAGCCAAGAGATAAGTGGCTGTGTTTGAGGGTTGAAGGGCAGGCTCCACCTGCTTCAGATCAACAGCTCTGTGAACAATGTGCAGAGATCATGGGAGATAAGAAAGCCTGGTCTTATTGAGCTATTGAGACTTTATTGAACTGCCAACAGAAACGCCATTGTCCTAGCTCCATCAAGGTGTGTGAAGCAGGCTTCAGGTTGAACATGCTGTGCGTGGGTGACCATGGCCTGATACTGTGCGCAAGAAACGTCAACATAGCAGAACAGTGCTCACTGTAGCCATAATTCTGCGTCACCTGCTAAACAAAACATTTTCAAAACACAGTTTTAAATTGGTGAGGTTTCTATCAGACAATTAGGACACTATGCAGTTATCTATACCTTGCAGTACCTCAATGTATTGTGATGCTTTCTTTCATTGTTATGCTTTCTTCACCACAGTAAGAACAGCATCAATCAAAACACTGCCTAATTTCAGCTAGAACTCCTTAATATCTCCTCAAGCACACCCCTTATCAATAAAACATTTCCCTTGTATTTATGTATTTATTTTTACGAGGGGAAAAAATGAATAGTCAGTTAGAGATAAACAAGGTTTCGACAGATTTGTTTAAACTGTCTGACGATAACAGAAGCATCAACATGAACCAGCTGTTGTCTAAAACTGTGTCTGTGATTCATAAATAGGACAACACTGCAGTGAAGTAAGCACAAGAGTCACAGCACCACATAAGTAAGGTCTGCACATACTGTAGTACTGAAGCACTCACTCTCATACAGAGAGTCACAGCACCACATGAGTAAGGTCTGCACATACTGTAGTACTCAAGCACTCACTCTCATACAGAGAGTCACAGCACCACATGAGTAAGGTCTGCACATACTATAGTACTCAAGCACTCACTCTCATACAGAGAGTCAAAGCACTACATGAGTAAGGTCTGCACATACTGTAGTACTGAAGCACTCACTCTCATACAGAGAGTCACAGCACCACATGAGTAAGGTCTGCACATACTGTAGTACTCAAGCACTCACTCTCATACAGAGAGTCACAGCACCACATGAGTAAGGTCTGCACATACTGTAGTACTCAAGCACTCACTCTCATACAGAGAGTCACAGCACCACATGAGTAAGGTCTGCACATACTGTAGTACTCAAGCACTCACTCTCATACAGAGAGTCACAGCACCACATGAGTAAGGTCTGCACATACTGTAGTACTCAAGCACTCACTCTCATACAGAGAGTCACAGCACCACATGAGTAAGGTCTGCACATACTGTAGTACTCAAGCACTCACTCTCATACAGAGAGTCACAGCACCACATGAGTAAGGTCTGTATATGTACCACAGCACTCAAGCATTCACTCTCATACAGAAGATTACTGTGGTTACACTATGGAAAGTATGAAGGCTTTCCCCTCTGTTCTCCATTTGCACCAGTATCTGACCAGGACATTTCATGTCTTAAAACAGGTCTTAAAGTTTTGTGAATAGGACCCAATGGGAGCTAATCTGGCCCCACTCTGTAAATGGTAACACTTCTTCACTATTTAAATGACAGAGCCAAGTGGGAGGAGAGCAAATTGGGTCTCAAAAGTAGCAGTTAATTGAATGACTCAAGAGGGCAAACCTTTTGGTCTTGTGTGCTTCATCCTACCAGCCACACATGTGTATTGGAGCCGATACAACCCTAACCCTAACCCTAACCCTAACCCTAAACTAATCTACTCCTTATCAAAGCTTACAATAGTAATAGCATAGAGATGTGTAATAAAGCACAGTGAAAGTATGGCAAAGCATAGGTAAGCATTGCAAAGCACAACAAGGTATGGTATAGCAAATAAAAAAAAAAAAACACGGCAAAGCATAACTAGTATAACTATGGGAAAAACGTGGGGGAAAACTGCAAAATGACTGAGCAAATTTAGAGAAGCAAACTTTTATAAAATAAACCACTACATTGTTGACCTAACACATATGAAAGTTATGTACTGTATAGTAATGTGTGTTTTTTATTAAAAGAACAGAAGGATATTCAAAGTGTCACAAGAACACACACACACACACATTTGTACTATTTAGCAGTTAAGCGAGTAAGATTAGATTAATTAATCCACCAGGAGATTAGAGGGATTGAGGGGTAATCACCACGCTCTCAGGTCCAGTCACGTACACAGAGATGTCTATTTGTTAAGGAATCATAAAACAGGAACCGTCTGATTGCAATACAGCTGCAGTGCACTAAAGTAACTTTCAGAGCCAGTAAACGTTAGCTTTTATGAATGCAGTCAAACTGTAAAGTGAAGGCTGGGCAATGTTTGCATGTCATCTCTTCTAGTTGTTTTTTCTTACACCAGGATACTCAGTTTTTGAGGACGGCCTGTTCTAGACAGATTCACAGTTGCGCCATATTCTCTCAATTTCTTAATAATGGACTTTACTGTGCTCCAGAGGATATTCAATGCCTGGAAATGTTCTTATATCCTACCCCTGATTGGTGCTTTTGAAAAACCTTATTCCGGATTTTCTTTGAATGTTCCTTCATCTTCATGATGCAGTTTTTGTTAGGAAATGTACCAACCAACTGTGGGAACTCCCAGAGACAGGTGTATTTAACCTGAAATCATGTGAAACACCTTAATTGCACACAGGTGGACTCCATGCAACTAATTATGTGACTTCTAAAGACAATTGGTTGCACCAGAACTTATTTAGGTGTGTCATAGCAAAGGGGGTGAATACTTATGCAATCAATTATTTTCTGTTTTATATTTGTCATTAATTTAGAACAATTTGTAGATTTTATTTTTCACTTTGACATTATGGACTTTTTTTTGTGTTGATCAGTGGCAAAAACTAAATTAAATCAATTTTGATTCCATGTTGTAACACAATAAAATGTGGAAAAGTCCAAGGGGGGTGAATACTTTTGAGAGCCACTGTATATCAGGCTACATAGACTACAGTGCTGTAGACATCCCGTGATGTGCAAGTCTGATATGACTTATTCTGTGTACATACAGGAGGGTATTTAGTGAACACCTTTCATTTATCAGCAGTATTCATCACACACAGGTCCAGCTCTTAAAGATACAGTACACAGATCATTGAGAGGAGGTTAGAGCATTCCTCTCTCGGGTGAGTGTATTAAGGTAATAACACAGGTGTAGTTACACATTTAAGTGCTTTAGGAACTGGTGAAGGGATTTATCAGGTTTCAATGCTGGCATGTGGCGTGGATCTGAGATTTGGGTTTGTGCACACCCCAGATTAAAAGCATGTATAAATTCAAACACACTGTAAATATTCACTACCTCTGCCTTAAAAACAACATCCTCTATACAAGAATCCTAACCTTCTTGAGGAACTGGACAGACTTCTTCATAAAGGTTGACTTTGCGGAAAATGCATAATTTATAATGAATTACTGTTTTCAGTACAGAATCACACTGTATGTTACTTGGGTATACATAGAAATCACCAACACGTATTATAACTTTTTTTTTTTTTATCAAGAAATGATATTGTTTTTCGAATGTCTTATATGATTTTTAAAGTTTGGTAGGTTTCCTGTAGGCAGGGTCTACACCGAAGTAACTTTGTTGAGAAGCTACAATGAAACCCTGATTGCTTCTGAATCACATACAGTGAGTATAGTCTTGGCTTTAGGCTAAAACAACCCATATGTTCCACTGTGCTGCAAGTAAATTATTATTTAATTTATTAAAGTGATGCTACAATCAGTAATTACACTTTTCAGATTTTCCCTTACTCTGAAAAAGCATTTATTTTCCATAGTGCATGTCTCTCGAACTGAGGGAAAATAAATGCATGAAGCAGCAGTTTCACCACGGCTTGATAATGGACAGTGACATTTTTAATTTTGTTTATTTTACACTGATACATTGACAATTCATGTATTACCAAAAAGCAGGACTCAACCATCAAAGCCCGCCAGGGTAATAAGGATGGTGAATATTTATTGGCTCAAACTCTCTCATTAAAGTGAAAAGACCAACACAGCCCCTCGTAATGCAGTTACTCATTCACTGGCACCCATTCGTTTCAAGATAAAGCATTACACAGCATGTTGGCCACAGCCTCTTTTACTGATCATTTGCAAGGCCTTGAACTAGCACATACAGTACATACGTCAGTGGCGGTTGCAATGGATGAGGGCAATTATCTCTATTATTTCTAGACCTATCCATTTTATTTGTTGCTGTCAGACTGTATACATTATTATTGCGGTCATATTGTCATTGTATAATGTGAGATTAGAGGCCACTGAAAGAGTGTTTACTATACCCTGCAAATCATTGTTAGAAATGTGATTGATGTAAAAAAGACAACCTTACTTCTGACATGGATTATACACACTAGGGTTAGGAAATCAACCAGACTGCATTGTGTTCTTCTTCTTCTTCTTCTTCTTCTTCTTCTTCTTCTTCTTCTTCTTCTTCTTCTTCTTCTTCCACTGCAGCAAACCTGGAGAATAAAAGGAGTAACCACTGGCTTAAGAAATTGGGCAAGCAAATGGGCAAATGCTTGTCTACTCTGTTCTCAGGCACCTGCACTTTTTTCCATGGCACATCGCTGGCGTTCCTATGGGGTCTTCTCAAAGTGAGTGTGTGCTGGAGAGGATCTGGTGGTCCTGGACTATGTATGCCATACATAACTACATACAGTCATCATGTTGTGGAGAATGGGTCTGGTGAGACAGGTGTGTGGTACCCAGAGGCACTGCTCCACTCCACTCCCTACTAACTAACCTGTGGAGTTCATATCACTTACAGTTCTCTGTGCAGTTCATGCGTCACCGTGCTTGTCAGAACATGGAACCTACTGCCTTAGTTTTAAATCATTGCTGTCTGACAGCCAGGACTTCTTTCCTTCCTGTCAGTAAGTTTTCATCCAAGGTTTCATTTGTCTCTCTGACATCTCGATTACATACCTGTAAGGCTTTTATTGACTGCTTTTAATAAGTCAAAATAATGTAACAATATTATAATTATATGTAACAAATGGTTTGGAGTAAACCACTTCTGTCTCTAAAAGATGAACGAATGAACTGGTGTCTTTGGGACCAACAACTGTAATTTCCACACACAGACGTGTGAAGCTGACATCGCAACCTGTTTGCTTTGTTCATACCTCCATCTGCATTCAAGCTGCACAATGGTTCATTGAACTGTGCAAATAAAGAAGAGTTTTAATTGGGTCTGCAGTGTCTTCCATCCAGTTGCTTAGACTACATTCACCTCTTGCCATACAGGAAATATATCCTGTGTTTTTGTTGTGATAACGCTCTCCATTCACAGACGCTCATGATCTGGCCTGTTTCTTTGCAGCAAAAACCAATGTGGCTAAACAACTTAATCTGAGCTCCTGTGACAACAAGCATTTGGCTCCTGCTTAGGTGCTTGTCCAGGTGCTTACTTGAAGCTGGATTAGGAAATTGGGCTGTTGTCAAGTGTAACCACAGCTGTGTTTTTATCAGCAGTCGGTACAGGCATTTTACAAAAACCTCGGGCTAGTGGTGGGCAGGAACATCAAGAGACAGCGGCATATTGCTTTGTCTGCTTGCTTGTGCAGAACAATAAGTGGTACAGCAATTGGGATGAAAACAGACAGGCACATCTTTAATGTGGGAATTGTCAGGTAATCTCACGTGTGATTAAAACTATTTCAATGATCTAATATACCTGCAGGGGAACTGAAGGTTGACAGTATGAAGGAATGAGACAGGGAAGAAAAGGTCACTGGATCATGTTTTATCTTGCTATTGTAATAAAAAAAACAAGGTAAGCACTTTACATTAAGTGTCTCTATTACTGACATTTACGATATATGTAAGTACACAATTCTATCAGAGAAGGGTTAGGGTTAGGGTTAGGGTTAGGGGAGTAAGGGTTGGTGTTAGGGTTAGGGTTAGAGTTAGGGTTAGGGTTAGGGATAGGATAAAGGTTAGGGTTAGGAGAGTAAGGGTTAGGGCTAGGGCAATACTCTTTTAAGTAACAACTAGGCTTTACAGTGAAACACCATAAACATTACAGCAATATTGACTACGCCACCCTCTGGTTTGAATAGGACAGAGGGTCCCTATAAAAACTATGGCCCAAATTTATAAAGGTGAAAAACCGACCACAAAAAGCCCTGTAATGTGTGTATTTAGTACGGACGCACTCAGCGTCAAAATAATAACCTATTTTATAAGACTAATTAGGTGAAGCAGGCGATTCCGCAATCAAACAATTTAAATACCCTTCACCGCAATTAGAGATGGAGAATTACACACCTCTCACAATAAATAGAGGGGTTTGGGTCAACCCTGCGTGTGTAGACTACACATTCCAAAAGAAAATGAATGGCACACAAAGACCTCAGCCTGGTACTAGCCATGGGGATGAGGATGCTCGGAAGAGAAAACTGAAATTTACCAGTATGGAAGTGGAGGTTTTGATACAAGCAGTACTTGTAACACATGAAGATGATTTACAAGCCCGAAATACATCACCAGGAGAAAGGAATAAAATATGGAATGTGTGGTGGCTTCTTAATAAACAAATGTACCACTTCAGCGTTTGTAGTCTAGGTTGCTTATAAATTACGAAGCATCATCCAGTTACTGTGCTTTGCGTATTAGTTCAACTTCTTATTTCGAATAGAATAATTCCAGGCTGTGACAGGGAAATGGGTCGCTGGTTCCTGCACAAGTGTGTGCCTGTGAGAAATCAGCTGCGACGCGCAGCTGGAGACACGTTGCTAAACTCAATAATACTGTTCTTTAAAAACGTAAAGGTAGATGAAACACTGAAGTGATTAAACTACTAACACTCAACATTTAAACTCCAGTGAGTAATCTTATTTAGTAAATACTACACATTTAAAAGAAGCAACATCATACAATGACAATATTTGAGTTTTTTAGCCAACAGACACCTCTGCCTTGCTATTTAAATATGTAAGTTAGCCATGTGTGCGCTCAACGCTGACTCACTGTCAGCAGCCAGCTGTATTCATAGAGTTAACCTCGCCCAACAGAAAGGTAACGTACACCAGTACGGCTGGTTTTATTTTAAAGGAGAGTCAACATTGTTGATTTGATTTCAAAGTACTACAACATGGTAAAACAATGCGTTGTCCGCCATTACAGGATTTTTCTTGCTTACCCCTTGACAAGAGCTCGCGTACCCCATTTGAAAACCACTCGTATAGGCTATAGTTATATATAGTTCTGTGACGATTTAAAAAAATAATAATCTGGTGTACAATCATTTGTTTATATGTTGATATATACAACATTTAAAAAAAACTGAAAAAGGGAGGGAGGCAAAATTTAGTTTGCCTAGGGCAGCAAAAATCCTTGCGCCGGCTCTGCATTAAACAAGAGATGGATCGTGAGGATGGTAGATCGTTCATGGAGGATTTGATTCAGCAGGGTCAAGGCAGGATATTTACACAATCTGTGTTGAATGTTTTACTATTTGAAGACGGTCCTCCTGTTGGTTTCGTTTTTCATCCAGAGGGGTATTTCATTGATTCTTTCATTGAAATTTGTTAGCGCACGTGTTGGGGGAATAATACAACAGTAAAAGACAAACACTTGTCTGTTTTTTCAGGGAACACGGAAAAAATATATAATGTCAGAAAATACATAGCTGAAAGGACTGTGTTTTAAAATAAGTAGGCTTCCATTTAGATGTACTGTAGTTGGTTTTGTTGGTACAGTACTATATTTTCAACAGAAGTAGCATTTTAATTCAGAACGATATGAAAATATCACTTGTCAAAACAGACGACACGTGGACTGTAATACAGTACATACTTTTAAATCCGTTACGTACTGCAGCAGTATGTAAAATTCCCCATTAACGACCCAACAGCAAAATGAAATCAAAATGTTACCCCTGCACAGAACTGCATAAAACGTAAAAGGAAATGCAATTTAGCAAAAGATTTTTTTTAAAAATTTAACTACTAACAATAATAAAGACAGATTGATTTGCCATGCCAGAAAAAAACAAACAAAAAAATGGTTAATCAAGTACATTGTAACACTGAAGAGATGAGCTTTGTATCAGAAAACTGGTGACGGATAAACAAGTACATTGTAACACTGAAGAGATGAGCTTTGTATCAGAAAACTGGTGACAGAGTCGGAAATCGCGTGTGGCGGGTAAGAGCATTAATTTATTACTTATATAAAGGGGATTGATTTTATTCTTAATACAAGGGCGGTAAGACACGACTGATGTGTATCTGGGTAACGGATATCTGAGTGCTGACTGTAGTAAGCTACTTAAAAATCAACTTAAAAAAGTGTCCCTTAAAATAAGCATAAACAAGACTTTATGAAAACACAAGGGTGCCATAAAATCAATAAATATAACTACTGAACACTTCAAATATATATTTTTCTCAAATGTCTGTCACAAGGTTAAACTGACTTCATATAATTTACAAAATGTACTGTACTGTATATCAATAAAATGTACTTAGATTGTAATTATTACAAGACTGTAATTATTATAATATATGAAATGTCAAGCATAGGCGAAGTCTTTGCCAAAATTCATAAGCACGCAGACAAAAATCAGCTGATCCAAGTTTATTGTTCCATACTAGCCCTTTCAATAAATCATAAGGTTTATCCTTCAGGGTGTTTGCCTGGTTTTCTCATGCACAGGCATGTATTATATCTGCAAGACAGATGCCATCGCTCAAGCACTGAATGTGGTGTACAACCGCTGTCTGCACAACATAAACCACATTCCGTCTTGAAGCTCCAAGCCATGCTGTTTAAAACTGGCAGCCGCAAGGTTCCAGTCCACTTCCTTCTTTGAGGAACGAAATTCCCAGTGTGTACATAAACCAGGGGATTGATTATTAGGGCTGCCCTAGCCTTTGGCATTGCTCCGCTGTGTTTTTATTTGGGGTTATGTTCCTGCCCTGATCCTCTGAGTTGTAGCATTGATAAATGAGGAAAATACACTGTACTGAAGATGAGGGATAGTGATTTATTAAAAGCGATGCAGTGGTGCTTATTTGAGAGTTAAAGTCATTGACACACCTAGACTGAACGTGCTGGAACCAGAGTTTCCTTGGGTCGGATCCTGGTTTAATTCCTATTTCAGAATGGCTACATCAATCTTGTCAAAGAATAGTTACCACCTAATATGTTGTTCTCTATCCAGAACTTTATTAACCAAACAGAGATTATCACCGCCAAGCATTTATCTTCCCCTTGAGCCCTGCTAGACACTCCAACTGGTTTCTGCAAGAAAGTTAAAGGGCTTCTTTACACGGGCACATTCTCACAATACTTGGTCTGAACTTTATGCAGCATTTACTATTCTTCATGTTTGATAACGACTTTGTTAATGTTGGCCATATGTCTGTCTACTTTGCTCAGTCTGGACATTTCCAAAGCCCCTCTCCGCCTCATCGCCAAAGCACCTGATTCGCATATTTACAGCCGATGCAGTCTCTCATGGCATTAGGTTTGTCTAACTGGGATTCATATTCATCTTGATCACCTGAAGCCCATTCACGAGAATCAATCTAGTAGCATAGATCGACTGTACATATTACTTTTAACACTGATGAAGATGCTGATTGAATCTCAAGCCAGAAAGCCTTCCATTCCTGCAACAGTAAGCTATTATAGAGCGGTTCCTGTTTTGAAACCATTAATTTGTCAAATATGAACAAAAATGTCCATATTACAGGATGCAAATCAGGCTTTTAGCATTGCTTTTCCATTTAAATATCTTCAATTAAAACTTCTGAAATCTCACAACTAAGCCAGGCACTGTAATCTTTTGATTAACAGTTGGTTTTGGATAACGCTGTAAAAATAAAACAAAAAAAGAAATCCCTTTGTTGAAATAAATGAAAGATTGCTTTGCCAGCTGTGTCTGGGCTGTGCATTTAATGAAAACTAATGCATTGAAATTCAATTATATCTATTTTGTTTTTGAACAATAAAGATTTGTAAGGTTTGTATTCCTTAGCTGGTCTTTTGAACTGACTGTTGATCTCCCTTTTCAAATCTATTATAATCATCCTCTTTTACTGAGCAGAGACATCCTCCCTTTATGTGGAAGATTCTGCACTGACAATAATGTCCTTGTTACTTTCCATGGTTACCCATGGCATGAAAACGTACTGGCATGAACTTACTGTTTTCATGCCATGCATATTATTAATTATTTATTAATTGTTTAAAAAAATCCAGTGATTCATGAATCGCAAATTAAAAGAGCAAATGGTGCTCAGTTTTAAGAATTCTAAAACATCCTATGTTTTATTTAATCCCAGTATGTAATAGTTTTCAGCCTCTTGGTTTACTGATTGAAACAAAAAACTAAACAAAATAAATCTCATGCATGAAAAGCAGAACAATTATATAAGCTGCAAGAAGCAATGACCTATCGCTTCACATGTGAAGAAGGTGCAGTTTATATAACGCAGACGATTATTCATAATGACACAAAGGCACACATGACAGTAGCTGGAGAAGGCTGCAGGGTGGAAATGCAAAGGGCAAGCAGATATCATTGATCAATTTGTAGTTGAAAGCACAGGTCCTGAGTTTCATCAGCTGGAATGCTGGTCTAGTCTATTTGCTGCAGAGGAGCGGGTGGGGTTTGGGGTAGCCCCCTTCCATTTCAAATCAATAAAATAAAAAGAAAACAACAACATTGGTTAATTAGTGGGGCTTGCGAAGCAAGAGTCCCCACTTTAAATCTTCGACATGCTTCTTCTTCTTCTTCTTCTTCTTCTTCTTCTTCTTCTTCTTCTTCTTCTTCTTCTTCTTCTTTGCCACGCTACTCCTCTTACACCGTTTAAGCTACAAACACCATTCACACTTTAAAATGTGTAGACCGGTCTGGAATAGTGTGCTTGTATACAACTTTTTGATATATTTTATACTTTTTAAACTATTAAGCTTTTTGTCCTTTTTTTGTCCATTTTCATTCACTTTAATTGGACTATTTTCAACATTCTAAAGCTCCCCATTGTTTTAAAACTCCCAGACTTCCAACATTCTATTTACTGTAAACGATGTAACTTTTGACACAAATCAGCTACTTTGACCACTTTCCCAATAAGTAAGGCAAAAAGTTACAGAATCTTCCTCTACTTCTCTGCTATTCAAATCTGAAATCAAAACAGAAATAACTTTTACCAATCAAGAGGTACAGCTGTTTTAGTAACCACACAGTTGTAAAAACTCGCTGTAGACTGATAGCTAGATCAGTATCAGTGCACTGCTATATATGAGAGTGTGTGTGTGTGACCACTTTCCCAACAAGTTAGACAAATGAAATCTTCCTTTACTTCTCAGCTACTCAAATATGAAATCAAAACAGGAATGGCGTCTACCAATCAAGAGGTACAGCTGTTTTAGTAACCGCATTAACTTCTTTCAGTAGGCTACTTCCCACTGTTATAGAACTTTGAGAAATTTCAAATTCTAGCACATTCTAAGCATGAGACAAATAGTAAACAATGTGACTTTTGACACAAATCAGCTACTTTGACCACTTTCCCAATAAAGGAAGCCCCACAACTTTACTTGTAAAGTTACCATCTAGTTTCTAATTATATAATTGAATTAATGACCCATCAAGGACTGGGCTGTACATACACTCATATGTTGATAATAACTTCAGTTTTTTAAATCACCTAAGCCATGATCTTACATACATGTTTAGTTTTGCGGGTTGTACAATGACTGTCGCGGGACTGCAGGCTTTAATGCCAATTTGCGGATCTGTCTCTTAGTGGTCTGTTAAAACAAGCTGTCGAATCGACACTTCGTAGCTCTCTCTTTTTTTTTTTTTTTTATAAATTTAGTCATCGGCAATTTTATTTTTACCCCGGTTTTCTCCCCAATTTAGTATCCCCAATGATTACACTATGTAACACAATCTTTGTTCCTGGGTAGTAAGTGTTATTTCCTAATTGCTTATGACTCAAAAGTATAGAAAATGGCTATTATTCCCCACAAACTTTGCTTTTGTGACCAGGACAGTGATATTTTGAAATTTACCTATTTCCAATGAGAAAACGGGCGAATTTGTGTCTTTTCGTTCACATAAAGTCAGAAAAAAACAACATATGAATCCAAATTAACATGTATTTATACTAAAGTAATACAAAAATGACTACAAAAGATTTAGAAGCGAGTAGTTTTTCGAGATTTACGATTATACTGTAAATCACTTTCACGAATCAGCCCCCAAATGTAGTCTCCCATCATGTTCTCGTTATACTGTCCTTGGGAGCGGTGTTCAAAGTCCAGTATATCCTGGTGGAAGCGCTCGCCTTGCTCCTCCGAGTACGCTCCCATGTTCTCCTTGGATTTATCAAGATGAGCATCAAGGATATGGACTTTGAGGGACATCCTACAGCCCATTGTGCCGTAGTTCTTCACCAGAGTCTCAACCAGCTCCACATAGTTTTTGGCCTTGTGATTGTCCAGGAAGCCCCGAACCACTGCGACAAAGCTGTTCCAAGCCGCTTTCTCCTTACTAGTGAGCTTCTTGGGGAATTCATTGCACTCCAGGATCTTCTTTATCTGTGGTCCGACGAAGACACCGGCTTTGACCTTTGCCTCAGACAGCTTAGGGAAGCAGTCTTGAAGGTACTTGAAGGCTGCCGACTCCTTATCTAGAGCTCTGACAAATTGTTTCATAAGGCCCAATTTGATGTGCAGTGGTTGCATCAGCACCATCCGGGGGTCCACCAGTGGCTCCCACTTGACGTTGATCCTCCGCACAGAGAACTCGGTCCGCTGTGGCCAGTCCCGCCTGTGGTAGTGAGAACCTAAGAACATAAGAAAGTTTACAAACGAGAGGAGGCCATTCAGCCCATCTTGCTTGTTTGGTTGTTAGTAGCTTATTGATCCCAGAATCTCATCAAGCAGCTTCTTGAAGGATCCCAGGGTGTCAGCTTCAACAACATTACTGGGGAGTTGGTTCCAGACCCTCACAATTCTCTGTGTAAAAAAGTGCCTCCTATTTTCTGTTCTGAATGCCCCTTTAGCTAATCTCCATTTATGACCCCTGGTTTTTTCTTTTTTCAAGTCAAAGAAGTCCCCCGGGTTGACATTGTCTATACCTTTTAGGATTTTGAACGTTTGAATCAGATCGCGTAGTCTTCTTTGTTCAAGACTGAATAGATTCAATTATTTTAGCCTGTCTGCATACGACATGCCTTTTAAACCTGGGATAATTCTAGTTGCTCTTCTTTGCACTCTTTCTAGAGCAGCAATATCCTTTTTGTAACGAGGTGACCAGAACTGAACACAATATTCTAGGTGAGGTCTTACTAATGCATTGTAGAGTTTTAACATTACTTCCCTTGATTTAAATTCAACACTTCTCACAATATATCCGAGCATCTTGTTAGCCTTTTTTTATAGCTTCCCCACATTGTCTAGATGAAGACATTTCTGAGTCAACATAAACTCCTAGGTCTTTTTCATAGTTCCCTTCTTCAATTTCACTATCTCCCATATGATATTTATAATGCACATTTTTATTGCCTGCATGCAATACTTTACACTTTTCTCTATTAAATTTCATTTGCCATGTGTCTGCCCAATTCTGAATGCTGTCTAGATCATTTTGAATGACCTTTGCTGCTTCAACAGTTTGCCACTCCTCCTATTTTTGTGTCGTCTGCAAATTTAACGAGTTTGCTTACTATACCAGAATCTAAATCATTAATGTAGATTAGGAGTAGCAGAGGACCTAATACTGATCCCTGTGGTACACCACTGGTTACCTCACTCCATTTTGAGGTTTCTCCTCTAATCAGTACTTTCTGTTTTCTACCTGTTAACCACTCCCTAATCCATGTGCATGCATTTCCTTGAATCCCTACTGCGTTCAGTTTGAGAATTAATCTTTTATGCGGGACTTTGTCAAAAGCTTTCTGGAAATCTAAATAGACCATGTCGTATGCTTTGCAGTTATCCATTTTCAATGTTGCATCCTCAAAAAAGTCAAGTAGGTTAGTTAGACATGAGCTCCCTTTCCTAAAACCATGCTGGCTGTCTCCCAGGATATTGTTACCATATAGGTAATTTTCCATTTTGGATCTTATTATAGTTTCCATAAGTTTACATATAATAGAAGTCAGGCTTACTGGTCTGTAGTTACCTGGTTCGGTTTTGTCTCCCTTTTTGTGGATCGGTATTACGTTTGCTATTTTCCAGTCTGTCGGTACAACCCCTGTGTCAAGAGACTGTTGCATGATCTTGGTTAGCGGTTTGTAAATAACTTCTTTCATTTCTTTGAGTACTATTGGGAGGATCTCATCTGGCCCAGGGGATTTGTTTATTTTAAAAGCTCCTAGTCCCTTTAACACTTCTGCCTCTGTTATGCTAAAGTTATTTAAAATTGGATAGGAACAGGTCGACATGTGGGGCATGTTGTCCGTGTCCTCCTTTGTTAAATGATTCTTAAATGATTACTTAAGTAATCATTTAAGTGCGCCTTGGTGTCCCGGCTGTCCCAAAGGCAAAGATAGCAGGGAAACTTGGTAAAACCGCCTTGGAGACCCATCAGGAATGCCACCATTTTGAAGTCTCCTATGACCTCCCAGCCATACTCATCATACTTCAAGGCGTCCAGCAAGGTCTTGATGCTGTTGTAATCCTCTTTGAGGTGCACCGAGTGAGCCAGGGGAAGAGACGGGTAATTGTTACCATTATGGAGCAGCACGGCTTTGAGGCTCCTGGATGAGCTGTCAATGAAGAGGCGCCACTCATTCTGGTTACAGGCGATTCCGATTGCCTCGAACAGACTGGTCACATTGTGGCAGAAGCAGAGCCCATCTTGACGGGTGAAGAAGCTGGAAAAAGGTTGGTGACGCTTCCTCTGATCTGCGACTTGCACACTTTCATCCAACAAATTCCACTGCTTGAGCCTAGACGTCAAATGCTTGGCATTGGACTTGGTGAGACCAAGATCTCTAATCAAGTCGTTGAGATCTTTTTGGTTGGGGAAGTATGGGTTTCTCTCCTCAGCTCCACCTCTGAAATTGTCATCTGGATCTACAACGTCTTCCTCGCTCTTTGACTTGCTGCTCTCCTCTAAAGACGGCTGCTCTCTCTCCGGAGGAGTGGGTACGGGGAGCTCATGGCAGTGTGGCACCGGGGCGATGGATGAAGGAAGGTCCGGATACGTGATAGCAGGTGCATTCTTGCCAGTCCGACGTTTGGAAGGGTCCACCATGCAGAAGTAGCAGTTGCTTGAGTGGTCAGTGGGTTCCCGCCAAATTCTTGGGATAGCGAACTTCATGGCTCTCTTTTCCCCTTTGTACCATCCTACAAAAATACATTTATTTCACCCATGACTAATGTGTAAGAGATTCTTGCAACATTTTTCATATATGATATATTTTTTCAATAACATTGAAAATTGTAAAACATTTTAAAATTAAAAACTTTTACAATTTTAAAAATTTTAACAAATTTGATAACATAAAATTCCGAGCAACAATGGTTTGTCTTGATCCCCGACAGGCATGCCGAAATATGCCTTGTAGGCCTCACACATCTTAGCAGATGCTTCCACGGAGTACTTTTTTGCTCTTGTCTTGATAAATTGGCCGCAGACATAGCAAAATGCGTCTGCCGGATGCTTGCAGCCTCTTGATGCCATCTCAGAAAAATGCAGATATGTATCCACTTAGGCAGCTGGAACTAAACTGAACTGGTAGGCTTAAGGCCCATGTATTTATACCACTATTTATATTACTGGAAAGTTCTAGAAAGTTCTAAAAGTTACTCCAAGTTTACTCAGCACTGAATCTATCTGGAATGTTCTGGAAAATAGGTAAATTTCAAAATATTACTGTCCTGGTCACAAAAGCAAAGTTTGTGGGGAATAATAGCCATTTTCTATACTTTTGAGGCATAAGCAATTAGGAAATAACACTTACTACCCAGGAACAAAAAAAAAAAAAAATTGTTACACGGTGTTATCTGTATCCTAGGCTCACCGCTCGCAAAGATCTTCCAGAAACTGACTGTCAGAAGTGCATGATTAATGAGGTTTGGCAATGTGTCGTTGGGATTCTGTCAGGATCTCCGTGTCTGCTTTATTTCTGAGCTAACGTTAGGCAAATATGTCTAGATACCAAAAAATGAATCCAGTGTTGTCATACATTGTTGGGCTGCACTGCCAAATGATGCAGTGCAGAGCAGACTGAAGACAGCATGCAGCAGAGGTCACAAGAATGCTGCTCCTGATGCAGCTCTGATGTCACTGGACTATGTTCTGATGTCACGGGTCTCTGTTCTGATGTCACAGGGCTCTGTTCTGATGTCTTGGGGCTCTGTACTGATGTCATGGGGCTATGTTCTGGTGTCACTGGGCTCTGTTCTGATGTCACAGAGCTCTGCTCTGATGTCACTGGGCTCTGTTCTGATGTCACAGGGCTCTGTACTGATGTCATGGGGCTCTGTTCTGATGTCACGGGTCTCTGTTCTGATGTCACAGGGCTCTGTTCTGATGTCACTGGGCTCTGTTCTGATGTCTTGGGGCTCTGTACTGATGTCATGGGGCTATGTTCTGGTGTCACTGGGCTCTGTTCTGATGTCACAGAGCTCTGCTCTGATGTCACTGGGCTCTGTTCTGATGTCACAGGGCTCTGTACTGATGTCATGGGGCTCTGTTCTGATGTCACGGGTCTCTGTTCTGATGTCACAGGGCTCTGTTCTGATGTCACTGGGCTCTGTTCTGATGTCACAGGGCTCTGTTCTGATGTCATGGGGCTCTGTTCTGATGTCACAGGGCTCTGTTCTGATGTCACTGGGCTCTGTTCTGATGTCACAGGGCTCTGTACTGATGTCATGGGGCTCTGTTCTGATGTCACCGGTCTCTGTTCTGATGTCACAGAGCTCTGTTCACGTCACAGGGCTCTGTGTGCACATCCAGATGTGTGCGCTGACCTCAGCACTCAGGAAGTTCTGTTGAGCAGATGTTGCCCTTTACAGTTTTTGTTTGTGCACAGGGCAGACGGCACCCAATGTTAAACTTCTTCCAGGCATCACGTGTTATTAAATAAGGACCTTGTCATCACCATAAATCCTGCAGCAGGGCCTTGATTTCAAAGTCAGATGTTGCTCCCACACCTTCACATCCCGCTGTGTGCTTTTCATTGTGCTTTAAAGTGAGTTGGGGTGTGCTCGGTACTGCAGTGTGTAATGTTACAGCAGAGTGCCTTACAATATTAGCTAATACTTAAAAAAATATGTTGTTATTAATATTATCGTTATCATTATTTTACTTTAAACTGCAGTTTTACAGTCAACATAATGCAGGTACACCAAAATAAAAGATATCTGTAGCAATTGATCATGTTGTAGGGATCCATTTATAAAACATCTGCAGTTGTTAAAGGTTTTGTCAGTTGGTATTACAATAAATTTTTATTTTGTGATATAAATAAAGTGCATCAGCTGCTGAATGGGGATTCAGAGCTTTCATTTAAAGGTGAAACTGCAGCATGCTGACTGGAGCATATCCCCCCCAATGGCATTCTTCAATTCAGGAAGGATTGTTCATTTGTATTGGTATGTATTTTTGTATTAGGCCTGTAGATTGGTGGAGATTAGTTGATGGACTCCTTTCCTTTGTTAACCATACAGTGTTTGAATAAAAGGTTGCAAATGTACCTCTTCTCTCCTCAAACATTCCTGCTACAGTATGAATAACACAAGCGGTTGTGTGTTCAATACACATAAGAACAATATGCATGTGTATTATCTGCCATTCACTCTGCAATGCACTGTGGATGAGCCAGGCTTGCAGCTGGCATGGATAATGACAGATCTTTTCCTGTCTGTCCATTTGAGCTGACCCTGTCTCTGAAAGGGGTGCCCCCCCTCTGCCATGATGGATTAGGGTTTGGAAATTCCCATTCCCTTCCCATCAAGCTCTCCAGATGTGTAGCAATGTAACAGTACCCTCCCAGTGTTGCTGTCAGCCACATCGTGAACAGATGCTTCATACTGAGTTAGCTGCACACTCACACACTCACGCAGACACATGTTTGGTTTCTGTACTCATGATTACAATAATCCCCCTTTTTGAAAAGAAACCACAACCAGAACAGCAGGTATAAGTGCATAATTAAAACTGCTGTGTGGTTCTCAGAAGGCCTTGTTTTGCGCTGTTAAGGATTTTCGTCATTACGTTGTATCAGTCACTACACTCCAGAAAGACAAACAACAAATAACATGGCGGGCAGCGAGTGTGATGAGAGAAAAGTACAGCCTTGGGATGCTGAGGAAGTGAAGGCTCTAGTTTCTCTGTGGGCAGAGAGAAGTGTTCAGGAAGATCTGGGGTCGTGCGTCAGAAATGAGAAAGTTTATGTCCGAATTTCTTGCGATTTGAACATAAAGCGCGGATACGGTACATTTAATGTTTAACATTCAGAAACACAAAATTCTGACAAATTTCTCATCCTTGACCTTTATTATAATAATATATAGAAAATAAAAATGTGGCAAAGAAAACAATTCTAAACTTATTTACAAAAATATAGTAAAACAAAATACAGCCGTACCATACATACAACTACGGCTCTCGTTGCGCTCGCGCAGATTCTTTTTTTAAGCACCCAAACAAAAAACAAAAAAACAGCACCCATAGCGCCTGTTTGTCTTAGTTCTACTTCATTCCCTGACTCTCGTTCCTCCAACCTCGTATCAGCCGAGATCACCCTATTTATACACCTTAATGAATCATTTAATCATTTATTCAATTCATGGCTCCAGCCACATCCCCACGTGTTTTTGCAGGGAGGATTCTAACTTCCTCCCTGTCCCCACTATTCCACACACACATACACACAAACACACACACACGCACACACATACACACACACACGCACACACACACGCACGCACACACACACACACACACACACACACAAACACACACGCACACACACACGCACGCACACACACACACACACACGCACGAATGCACACACACAAACACACACACACTGAGACACACACACACACGCACACGCACGCACACACACACACACATACACACACACACACACACACACACATCCCCCTGCTCACATACCAACATACCATTTTAATCTGCATGTGATGTGACTGTGCAAAAATATACATTATTAAATATACATTAAAGGCCGCCACCTTCACCCCCAAAAAGCTTTTCATAATCATACGCTAACCCCTCACTAAACCGGACATGTTTGTTCAACATAAGGAGGTGTCGGGTTTAAAAACAATACAATAAAATCGCACACACATACATTTATAGTGCTCAATGCATTTTAAATGTAAATCATTGACTTGAAATAACAGTAATGTGTTTTGGGTAGGCTGCACATTACATTATGTAAAATATAAATCTGTACAGTAGGCATATACAGTATACAGTACAGTAGTAAAATCAAATGAATACCTAGCGCACTTTCTTTGTACTTTAGTCGGTAACACAAAATAAATCATGCTGCTGCATTGTACACATTGATGTACAATGTGAATAAAATATTATTTTAAATTGAAACTAAATGATTTTAGCTTTTTTGTTTTGTATTATTTTTAACTTGGTCTACTTAGTAGCCTAGACAATTAACACACAATAGATCATGGTCCTATACAGATGCTCAGAATGAGCTGGAGGGGTTAGTGGCACATGTGTGCAGTCTATTGCTCAAACACGCTGGGGAAACCAGAAATGTCATAGAAATTTGTTTTCAAGGCTTGTAAGTACACCCTGACTTTAGTGAAAATTAGGTACTTGGGTGTTCACCTCAAAAATGCATTGAGCACAACTGGCAACGAACAAGAAAAAGCAGACTCGGAAATGCCAGCAACACTTGCAACTGTTTAAAATGTGCTTTCAAAAGTTCCTAACAAATTGATGCAATGGTAAGTGTCACAATTGCCGGGAGCTTTCGTTCAACTCATTGTAATATTTGAGAACCCTCATTTGCACTATCTCTGCCCTCTTTTTGCGAATTTATGCAGGAATGCCCCCATAATTACATATTCATCTAAGGCTGAACCACAAAGAAAAAGTGCTGCCGGAAAGTATTCCCTAAAAAGTTGCAAATAGCATTGCGCTTGTTTAGTACCCAAGACTTCCGACTCGTTTGCAACTGGTTTGCAACTATTGCAACAGGTGCAACGCTTTAGAACATCTACCCCTTACTCACATAAACCTCACAAAGTTGTATTTGCGTTCAGTGTGAGAAATGAGAGAATTTCACCAGATACCTGAAAAAGACCTGGACAAGCACCTTTCGAATTTCATCTTCTCAGTAAAAAAAAATGGGGACGACTTTGAATCAAGTTCTCTACAAAGCATTCTTAGCATTGCGCAGCCATAACTATGAATGCAGCATTTCCTACAGCAGCACATCACAGCTTACAAAAACAAAATAAACTATCTCAGTAAAAACAGTTTAAGAAAGAAGGTAAGAAACAGTAGAAGTGTTTAAGTGTTTGTATATTTATATATAAAACAAAATACTACTGTAACACAAAGATGTTAACAAATTAGATTGACGCCCAACCCACCCTCCAAGTAGATTTTTCATTCTAAACTCCACACGGTCGCAGATCACCAGTGTTGAACATCTGGTCTAAACAAAATTAACTGCATTAACACTGACCAGCACTTATCTGCACACATCTGTATAGAACTCCAGCTGCAAGCACTTCCTGAAAAGACTTTGAGAAAAACCGCTCAATATGGTACTGGTGTTGCACAGAAACACATGTAGACCACATGTGACAACCAAAACAACTGCATTCATTTATTTTATTTTATTTTATTTTATTTTAATATATTGTATCAATCGCTTTATTTGCCACTACAGTATTTGCTATCGTGTATGTATTTGATACATTGTTGGAGATCTAATAGATCTCACAGATATTTAATAATTGATCCAAAATGCATATCATCCATCTGGTAGGGTTTTGTTTCATGTATTTTACCCCTGTTATCTCATTGAATGCCCAATTGAAAAAGCTTTCCCACTGAAACTCACTTAACAAGGACTGAAGACCGAACTGAGAGTGTTGTCAAGCTACTGCACCCTGAAGATGACGGTCCAGTCTGACCTTGACTGGCTCCAGACAGAGTAAGGGTTGTTGTGGCACGGTGAGACAAACCAACCCTAGAAGACTCTCCCCCCTGGCCTGAGGGAGTGCCCAGTGAGGGTCCCTGGAAGACTCTCCCCCCTGGCCTGAGGGAGTGCCCAGTGAGGGTCCCTGGAAGACTCTCCCCCCTGGCCTGAGGGAGTGCCCAGTGAGGGTCCCTGGAAGACTCTCCCCCCTGGCCTGAGGGAGTGCACGGTGAGGGTCCCTGGAAGACTCTCCCCCCTGGCCTGAGGGAGTGCACGGTGAGGGTCCCTGGCCAAGATAATCAACTCAGGACCATCAGGATTTGAACCAGTAAGCTCCCGGTCACATTGCTACTATAGGTGAGCTTGTTCACCCAATGGTTATACTATGCATAGTTATCACAGTTTATAATTTACCATATCTCTCTAGGCTTTACAATGCCGACCTATAATGCTTTACCGTACATTCACTATGCTTTAATACACTTTGATATGCTGTTACTGTGGTCAACTTCCATAAGGGAAGTTATGTTTCATTCTTGAAAGTCTAAATCTAGTTAATTTAATAGCAGTGCTAACATATTTACCAATTTTATATATATATATATATATATATCCCACATGCCACCCATCGACTGTTCAGACAAGTGAAAATCGGGATTGCCGTCTAAAGACAACCTGCAAGACGTTTACATGCTACAAAGGGTTTCTTCCTTTGAGCAATCAACCAGTGGATCAAAGCACAGAGGAGCTGGCTTTCTGAGAGCCCACAATCACGATAGTGGGCATGTCAGTTCCCAGCTGGATGCCTGGTGGATGGGGATGTCATTATTATTATTATTATTATTATTATTATTATTATTATTATTATTATTATTATTATTATTTATTTCTTAGCAGATGCCCTTATCCAGGGCGACTTACAATTGTAACAAGATATCACATTATTTTTACATACAATTACATTATTTTTTACGCATTATTTTTAAACACATTTTCTCATTTATACAGTTGGGTTTTTACTGGAGCAATCTAAGTAAAGTACCTTGCTCAAGGTTACAGCAGCAGTGTCCCCCACTGGGGATTGATCCGGTCAGGAGTCCAGAGCCCTAACCACTACTCCACACTGCTGCCTTAACCACTACTCCACACCCACTTCCTCATCATCATGAAAGGTGATGTAACGTGTGTGTGTGTGGGGGGGAGGGGGGGGGGGGGTCCTTCCTCCTGAACTGAACTGCACTTAAAAACGATGATTGTGTGATTGAGTGTGATTACTGATTTGTATTTTCATACTTTCTGTACTAAAGCAGCATCACTTCCATAGTAAACAAGTGTGATGTAAAAACATGCAGAGAAACGAAGCTCACAAAATGGCAACAAAATTCCATCTGAAATGGTTAGCGATAGCAAAGAGTATAACACAGACAGACATTCTGCTCATGAACCACAAATAAAAAAGTCAACTCAAACAAACAAACCTCCTTCTTACTGAGAGTTATAGCTGATTTCTCAAAGACCATGGAGATAAACTGGATGCAAAACACTTAATTGATCATATATTTATACATAATTAAAAGTTAATAAAAATCCTCTTATGTCATAAATCATCCTGATTCATTGCACATTGCACAAGTTTGTCCAAAACTAGGGTACATAGCATTCATTTTGACACCTTTCCAATCCTCCTCTTTTAGCAGTCAATTAATTTAGTTTAAGAAGCGCACGCCCAATACATCAAATAAAGAAAGTTTCCTAATCACAACCCTTTACCTCAGGAGTTATTTAAAGGCATTAAAAAATTGTTTTGATGGATTTTAAAAATGGAATTGTGTAAATGAGTTAGCATCTCAGCCCAATGAATTGAATGGAAAGGCAAACATGAATGCCTTACCGTTTAAGTTAAGAGCCAGCTCTGTATTGGAGAGGTCAGTATGGGTCTTATGCTGATGTCAGTGTTATTAACTCATCAGCTGCTAGGAGGAGATTCATTAGAACTTTCATTAAACCTTTCCAGATTGTTTCTGCAGAACCTGACAACAGTCCAGAGCAGTTTCATGAAGATCAGATCTTATTTATTCCATTAAAAAGCAACAGATTTTACAAAAGAGGAATTGTTCCTAAACTTGAAAAAGTCCTGGAAGCCCACAGACTGTTGTGATGCTGTGACCGGTAGAGGAACAGTCAAGCTGAGATGGACTGTCTGCTCCCTGACCAAGGAGATGCATCTGAAGTATGGCTCCTGTTGGATTGTGGAATGTAGACCGATCTCAGCCCTGGCGGGCTGGTCCTAGTCCTCTTCTCAATCGCACTGGCTAGTTTAAACCAGCAGTCTGCAGAATGTGGAGTTTTCACAGCACTCTGCACTCCATTGCTTAAAAGCCTGTCCCATACCATTGTTTCCTTAGGGTTTATAAATGCATGAAAGGAAGGCTGGCTCGAGAGAGAGAGGGAGAGAGAGACAGGGGGAGATAGTGACTGCATGTGAGACAGAAGCCCCTTTCACACTGGCATGCTCTACCCGGGTCAGATCCTACCCGGGTCGGGACCAGGTGTCATGCGGGTTGGCTACGAGATTTTACACTGCTTTTGAAGCAGGTTAACCTGGGTGACAGACACAAGTACACAATTTGATATGTGAAGGCTACTTTCAAGCTAAATGAAATACAGTCTTCCAATCGGGGAGAGCGTTAGGTACACAATGTTCTTGGCTGAGACCCACAATGCAGAGGGAGAGTATATCAAGTGCTTCTGAAGACTAATGGCTGGGGTGTGACCGAGGAATGAAGTTAATGCTGAAAGTGCTGGATATCAGCATGTTCTGGGAGGTGGCGGGCGGGGGGGGTGTTCAGGGTATCAGAAAGGTTTACACTATATATTGCCCGCCCCCCCCCCCCCCCATCAGAAGGCAGTCTGTTATAATGGAAAGAACCAGTTATAATACCACATGGTCGTAGCTCCCATTTGCCTCTGTACTTTCACAAATAGTGTGACTTTGGCTCCCAACTATAGTGTTACGAAGAGGGAGTGCTGTATTTCCTTAATCCTTTATTTTATAAAAGGTTTATTCCCCTATCACTCACCAGCTGCCTCCAGCCATCTTATTACAGAGATTTTTGAAAACATTTTGCCAAAAATATACAAACATGATGGAAACCTGAAAAAGACATGAAACAGAAAACCAAATGGTACATGCAAGCATATTGTAAGTAGCAAATGAGAAAACACTGTACAGTACACCTACAAAACCTGAAATTGGGTAAGAAAGTATTACTGCATGTAACACTGGACTACAGTGAGAGTGGACTGCTTTCCTTGTGTTGTATTTCCACACTGGATGACTGGGACATGACATAACATCCATGCAGCTTCACTTCACATTGTTAAACTCTCTAGGGGTTCTAGAGTGCAAACCCCATAGCCCTGAACACACTTTTCATCACATCCTAGCCTCACATCTTATCCCTCTTCCTTCAAGCTCACTGCACCCTAAGGATTCAAATCAGTGCTTTGGGTGTGGGTGTGGGGGCTGGACTGCCCAATTTCACTGGCGGAGAGCCAAGATATGGAGGCAGCCAAATGTACAATAGAATATTCTGCTTTATAAATGGCTTAGATACCAGGACCTGCCATGGACTTAGACATCTAATTTAAACTTATTGTAGGGTCATGCTAGGTTTTGGTGAGGCCTTTTAATGCTGTGTCCAGTTCTGATGACACATATGATTGTAAATAACTCTTAAATAAAATAAAATGCTCCTTCAATTCACATCCCTGCATGGGCATCATCACAGGAACACCAACACCAAGACAATTACAACAGGAAATTACTCAAAAGCATTGCTGCCACATGGAGAAAAAAAATTACGTAATTACGTATTCATTTTTGCGTATTTACATGATAGGTTATCACGTAATTACATGTTTGGAAATGATAAAATATGATCACGTAAATGCATGATAAAAAATTATCACATAAATACATGATAACAAATTATCACACATTTAAGTGACAATTTCCTAATATTTAATTACATGATAACTTAGCATGGAAATACGTGAAAACTAAAACGTAATTACGTAATGTGATTGAATTCTTTTATTTTTTTCATGTGGCAGCAATGCGCTTCCATACGAAATGGGATCACATATTCTTCTTACTAAAATGGGTTTTAAAAATACATAATATTTACAGTCAAGCCTACCTACCTTTATTAGGAATCACCCTTATGGAAAATATATGTGACTTAAATAAAAAATATAAAATAAAAAATGGAAGCTGCCGGTTCACGTCACAGGAACCTGGTCCTAATCAGCACCACACTACAGCAGTGTGTGTACATGGTGATAGATAGTCCTGCTAATGCTGCAGTAGGGAATAGCAGCACTCACCACATGACAAATGGGTGCACGTCCTGTTCCCCAGCCTGCACAGGCCACTCATTAAACAGCCTGGGAGTCATGACAGCAGGATGAATGATGTGCAAAATCCCTCCCCTCTGTCACAGAGCTCAATTATGTTTATAGAACTATGTAGGGTGCAACATTTCATTATATATACGCATCAAGTCACATAGCAGTGCACTTATTGTGCCAGCATGTTTTCCCTATTGGTATAATAGTGCCCCAAGATACAAGATGTGACCAACTGAACATTTCAACTCACAACCAGTTCAAGTGGAGTGGTCTTAATCCCACGTTAGGTGCCTTCACTGGACTTCCTAATGTTACCTTAGGTAAACTAGTCCAAGATCAGGGCTAATCTGTGATTCCAGCCCATTAGAATTATTTTAGCCTTACCATACTGGAAATCCCAAACCTGAATGGTGCCTCAGTGCTGCAGCCCACCTACCGATCAGAAGGATAATCGTTTCTTTGCATGGCTGAACGTAAGCAGCGGACGTTACCAAGCTACTGAACTCTGGATTCGAACCAGCATGCTTGTGGAAGTGCTCGTACTAGCTGAGGCACTGGAACCTCCAAGGCTTTTGGATGTTCTAACTGTTACAGTGGGTTAGCTTCAAACTGCCTGGCGAAATCCAAAAATGTCTTCAAGCCTTTGTTGAACTCTTCTAATAGTTTACCACTTTAGTTTTTCTCCAGGGTTTTCCCATAGTTACACCATTTCTACTTTATCTGAATCAGTTCCAGCTCTCCCCCATCCCGTGACTGTTTCTGTCTGGTGCTGCTGCACTTGTAACCATGTGAATCATTGTAACGATACTAGGATTGTTGAAGAAACCATGTGAATCATTGCAACGATACTAGGATTGTTGAAGAAAACTGTTGCAGAGCCATAGTGTGAAGCCCAATAACTAACTACATTGTTAAACTAAGTTTACAAAGTACTGTATATAACATTAGCCAGCAGCTCCATCCCTCCTCCTCAGCCTAACCATTTAAACTGAAAATGCGGAGAGATTAATTATGCCACCTCCTTTAAGGGATCTATAAGCGCTCTGGAATGCAATATGTTTTGCTTAAGCAGTGATTACCTTCAAGGGTTTGTTTTCATGCACTACTGTATGTGTGTCTCTCCCTTCTTGGAGGTGTCAAACAGCACATCCTGTCATCTGAGCTCGGGGGCCCCTTGTGTGAGGGAGACTGCCTCCTGCCCACAGCCTGCAGGCACAAAGGGTCTCTGAAACAGGGAGCACGACGACCTCTTCAACCCTCTCTGCACCCAACAGGAAATAAACCCCTTGTGTTGTTACCCCCCCTCCCCCCAGGGTTATCTGTGGCCAGGCAGCCACACATTCCTCCAGCCCACAGCTACTTGATGGGCCCCGCTGTTTGATTTAATTGTCAGGAAAGCTAATAACTCATGTGGTGAGGTGAGAGAAAGAAAGGGTGCTCTTTTGGGCTAATATTATAAAATTGAGCAGTGGTTAGAGCCAACTTTTGGACAAACCTAGATTGATGTTCAACTGGATGACTAGAAGGGTAGGGAAGCAAGATCTGGCATTCAGAGGGCATAATGAAGGCACCAATTCCTCAGATAGAGGTAATTATGTGGAATTACTTTGTCTGATTCTGAATACGACAGCATGTTAAGCAATCGCTTGTCAATAGCCACAGTATTCTCGGGTACCTCTAACAAGATTCAGAACGAGTAAAAGCAGAACTACAGGAAGCCGGTCCGTAGCTGTAATGGTTGATTACACAACTGACGATGGAAATGCAGCTCAGCGTCTTGTGTTTTCAGGAATGTGACTGACAGTGTACCAAAAGAACAGCTGTTCTGTGAAAATGTGTTACATTTACTAAAATAAAAATAAAATGCTTTTAAAAAGACCAAATTGCCATTGGGTTTATTTTTCTTTTTTTAGTTCTGTTGATTTTTTAGTATTACATGCAGGACAGTCGCTATAAGATTGTTACCTTTATTAGAAATGTGCACGGATTAATCTACCGATAAATCAACTATGCCCATAAATTAAAAGATCAAAATTTGTAATCGAGTTACAGCCCTAATACACATCCAATACACACTAAAAGGGCAATCCCAAAGGGTCTAGGAATAAGAATACGAAGAATATGCTCAAAAGAAAGAATGTAAAAAAAGAAATGTATTAAAAAGAAATCTTAAAAAAGAGGATACAAAGAAAGAATTATAGAGCCTGAGTTAAGAAAAGTGGATAAACTAAAAAGAGATGATCTACTAGATTATAAAAAAAGAGAAAAAAGGTCAAGAGTCCCATTAATAATGACAAAAGGTCAAAAGAGTCCCATTAATAATGACTTACTCTAAACTTTTGCCTAATATTTCTAAGCTAGTTTGGAAACACTTGCAGATTCTACATAATTCAGAAACATTGAGAAAAGTATTTCTTAAGGCCCCAGTTGTAGCATTCAAAAAAGAAGCTAGTTTAGGTGATATTTTAGTTAACAGTAAACATAAAAGAATAATTGACAGAATAGGTTCTACAAATACTTGCACTGGTACATGTAAGGTGTGTAAATACATGGACAAAAGTAAAAAATATAATTAAACAAGAACAGCACATATCCACTAAAAATTAATACCTACTGTAAAAATAGCAATGTTGTTTATGGAATAGCCTGTGAAAAATGTGATTAAATAAAATATGTTGGAGAGACTGGAACAACTTTATATAAAATAATTCAGAACCACCTTTCATTAATTATAAATAAAAAATGAATGAACCAATAGTACAGCACTTCATCAGTCAAGGACATGACATAAATGATGTAAAGTTTGTAGTATTAGAACAGCTAAAATTCGACAATGCAACATATAAAAGAATAAAAGAAAGTAAATGGATAAATAGACTGAACATGATTATGCCAGCGGGACTCAACAGAAAAAAATGAACTAATTAACTCCAATAAATATATAATATTTAAATAAATAAATAAAATTCATTCAAAAGTTGTGCATGCTGATGCGCTGGGGAGGCCAAATCAAGGCTGATCCTCAGAGCCAGCATTGCATGATAATATAAATATAAGTTTATATAAAATAACGTTAATTAAAATTAATAAAGATTTAAAGATGTATTAGATGTAGAAGTAAAAATGATGTCACAATATATAGAACACCATTACATCATGTAAGAATAAATCATGGATTTGAATATAAACAATAACACGTTGTTGTCATGCCGTCAAAAACCTATAAATACCTCCAATGTTTTGATTCAAACACAGGCTCCCTTGAGAAAGATATGTACAACATATCGAAACGTTGGGCAGGTGGCTCTTTGAGCTAATATATCTTTGAGCAAAGTAGGGGGAGGAGCCAGACAGGAAGACCTGGCTCCAATGGTCTTAATGAAACCCTGCAGTCTGTGCTGTGTGCCAGGCTGAGGAAGCTGCATGTGCTGGGGAGACCTGTGTGGTCAAAAGTAAAACGGCACTGTATGAACCTTGTTTGAATGGTTAAACTTGTAAATGATGTGAAACAAGTGGTTTTTGACTGGTAAACAGCTTAGCCATCCAGTGTGTTATTGAGGGCCTTTCAAGAAAAAGTTTAGTTTCTCTGTTCTGGAGTTAGGCTTTTGTTCGGTTTTCAGTTTGTTTATTGTAAATAAAAGTGTGCAACAACGCTAAAACCAAAGTTCCTGTGTTGGGTCAGAGTTTAAAAAGGGGCAAACAAACGACACAGAAGTGAGCTTTATTACTGTATACACTGCTGCGCAAAAGTCTTAGACATGTTGAATTTTTCTACTATGATGCATTATGAGCATCAAAAATGTACTCAAAGCCTCCACTTGTGTTTTCTATTATTATAACAACCTTAACTTGCATAAAGAAGGAAAAACATTGAGTGAAATAGCTCTAATCACTTGATTTTCAAGGTGTGATAGCCGAAGCATAATCAACAAGTACAGAGAAACATCATCTGTAATTGACAAACCCAGGACTGGAAGACCCTAAAAGCTGTCTAACAAGGATGAGCAATACTTGAAGATAATATCCTTAAAGAATAGAAAGAAGACAAGCAATGAATTGACAACAGATCTGGCAGAAGGCACAGGTGTCGTTGTCCGTCCATCAACAGTCCAAAGCACCTTTGACCATTGTTCCATAGTCCAATTACTGTGTTCTTGTGCATATTTTAACCTTTCAGTCTTGTTCCCCTTTCTTAACAGAGGTATTCTTATTGCAACACATCCAAGTCCTGATTTCAAGAGTGACCTTCGTACTGTTGATTTGATGGACAACGACATCTGTGCCTTCTGCCAGTTTTGTTGTCTGTCAATCCAGTCTGCTTCAGAGCCAGATACGTCATTGTCCGTCTCTGCTGCATCAGAATCGTTGTTTGGTAAACTTTGCAGTAATTTCAAACACTGCTTTGCTGGCATGCGTCTTCTGCGATCCATTTTCGATGTGTATTGGGGTAACAAAGTAACTGGCTGTACAGTACGGGAACAGAGACTACATTCACGAAACTACCAGCTGTACAGTATGGCCACTGAGACCACGTCCCTCTGCCAACCCCTTCGTCTGCCCTTTTGATTTGATTTAAAAAATGTCTTTCTTGTGGCAGCAATCCAGCTGGACTGTAAAGCTCATTTTCAGTCTGCGTCGTTTAATATCGAGGCTTACAGATTAGATACTGTGATACACACACAGATAAATCCCCAGGCCTGGCATGCTGATCTCCAAGTGGCATCATTATCTGGCACCGGCTCAGGGGAGTCTGGCTCAAGTGAACCGGATTTCTAGCTCAAGGACTCTGGCTCAAGCGAACTGGATTTCTGGCTCAAGGACTCTGGCTCAAGCGAACTGGATTTCTAGCTCAAGGAGTCTGGCTCAAGCGAACCAGATTTCTGGCTCAAGGAGTCTGGCTCAAGCGAACCGGATTTCCGGCTCAAGAAGTCTGGCTCAAGCGAACTGGATTTTCAGCTCAAGGAGTCTGGCTCAAGCGAACCGGATTTCCGGCCCAAGGAGTCTGGCTCAAGCGAACTGGATTTTCAGCTCAAGGAGTCTGGCTCAAGCGAACCGGATTTCCGGCTCAGGGTGTCTTGCTCAAGTGAATCTGATTTCCTTAGGGAGTCTGGCTCAAGCGAACCGGATTTCCGGCTCCGGGAGTCTTACTCAAACAAACTGGATTTTCAGCTCAAGGAGTCTGGCTCAAGCGAACCGGATTTCCGGCTCAGGGAGTCTGGCTCAAGCGAACCGGATTTCCGGCTCAGGGAGTCTGGCTCAAGCGAACCAGATTTCCGGCTCAGGGAGCTTGGCTCAAGCGAACCGGATTTCCAGCTCAGGGAGTCTGGCTCAAGCGAACCAGATTTCCGGCTCAGGGAGTCTTGCTCAAGCGAACCAGATTTCCGGCTCAGGGAGCTTGGCTCAAGCGAACCGGATTTCCAGCTCAGGGAGTCTGGCTCAAGCGAACCGGATTTCCGGCTCAGGGAGTCAGGCTCAAACGAAGGCGATTTTCTTGCAGAGCTGGTGTGCTACTGGCATCCTTGTTCAGGTGGAAAGTTTTTTTTTTTTAATGAGGTTTCAGGCATCAGGCTGGCATTAAAAAGATGCTGATTAATAAGTCCTGTTGAAGTCTCATGCTGTGAAAGTGAAGTCGGAACAGGAAATCCTCCCCTTGCATGTAAGAAAGTGTTCATTGAGGATTCAACAGGTTTATGACACCGTAGCTACTTTCTAAGGGCCCCCTGCAGTCTTGGTCATTGCAATGTAATTGCTGAAGTCATTTCTGTAAACATCCTTTTCATGGCCCTTTCTACACTTAGTGTTAATTCAAGTGCTCACATCTTCATTTAGCAAGGCAAGCTCTGGATAAGTTCTGGATAGCTGCCTATTATTCTTTAAAAAAAAAAAACCTGTATTGAATTGTGCAAATTACACTTATAATAAAATGTTGTGTACACTGAGTATTATTATTATTATTATTATTATTTATTTTTTAGCAGATGCCCTTATTCAGGGCGACTTACAATTGTTACAAGATATCACATTATTTTTACATACAATTACATTATTTTTACATACATTTACCCATTTATACAGTTGGGTAAATACCTTGCTCAAGGGTACAGCAGCAGTGTCCCCCACCTGGGATTGAACTCACAACCCTCTGGTCCAGAGTCCTAACCACTACTCCACACTGCTGTCCTAAAAGCTAACCCACTGGCCCTATAGCTAACCTGCAGCCACACTCGGTGAAGTGAAGACAGCAGTAACAGTCTGTGGTTAAGTGTCTTTCTCACGCACACACACACACTCACACACACACACACACACACACACTCATGCACACACACACATTTATACACTCACTCAGCCTGCGTTTACTCAAATCAGCCCTGAGGCACTTTGTTAGCATTCCTCCCCGTGCTGGAAAACATTTCTAAAAGAAACATCGGAGCTGCAGAAGCGCACAGTTCCTGAAACTCAGCTTTCCAGGCCTTGTTCGGTTCACCCCCACCCGTCTCATTCAATAAGGTGCTCATCTTGGTCCAAACAGAGATGTGATCAATGTGTGTGTGAGTATGTGTTGATGGAAGGAAGACGTTTCTTTGTTTGCTGTTTACTAATAAGTAACCTGCTGTATACCCACATGAACAGTGTGACTCATCTTAAATTAGTGCTTAAAACAAACAAATGAGAGTCAATGAGGACATCTAGTCAGACAATCAGCACCAACGCAACTGACTAACATAGTGATACAGAACTCGTAGACACAGGAGGCACACCCACCCGCTAGAGCGACAGAACACTGTGTGCCTTGCAGTTCACTTTGCCTCATTTCAATGTAAATGTGTACTGATCCTAGTGTTACGATATGGAACAATATGCATTTTGTTAAACTCAGAGGTCACTTTCTTACTGTAATAAATACACTTGAAATGCATTAACAGTTGCCTTTAAAGTTAATGCACACTCTCACACTCAATCAATGGTGCAGCCCCTTAAAAAAAACTTCAATTACTGTTTCCAGGAATGTTTTTAAGGACTTGTTTCAAGGGTGTGTATAAACATTAAACAGGGAGAATAAACAAATAAACCTATGAACTTTAAACCCTCACTAAAACAGTCATGAACTTTAAACCCTCACTGAAACAGTCATGAACTTTAAACCCTCACTGAAACAGTCATGAACTTTAAACCCTCACTGAAACAGTCATGAACTTTAAACCCTCACTGAAACAGTCATGAACTTTAAACCCTCACTGAAACAGTCATGAACTTTAAACCCTCACTGAAACAGTCATGAACTTTAAACCCTCACTGAAACAGTCATGAACTTTAAACCCTCACTGAAACAGTCATGAACTTTAAACCCTCACTGAAACAGTCATGAACTTTAAACCCTCACTGAAACAGTCATGAACTTTAAACCCTCACTAAAACAGCTGAAAAGTGTTTCATGAACTTGATTTAACCACAGAGTGATATCCATAGAATAACCCCTCGCTAAAACAGTTGAAAGATGTTTCATGAACTTATCACTTCTCTCACAATCCTCAGTTGTAATTAGACAGCGCTTGTTTGTTACTGCACTGTTGAGAAACTAAGTAAAAATAAGCCCATTTGTAATAAATCACAAATCATGCTTTTATTCATTTATTTATGTATTTGTCTCTAATATTTAACCAGGAAGGTCCATTGATAGTCAGCTGAGCATGTTACTATAGGTAAAGTCGTATAAGATTAATCTTACTATTCTGGCTCTCTGAAGTCTTTTAGTCCATTTGCAGGACTGTGATTTTGAGGGTCATTTTAGAGTCCTACATGGTGGCAATCAGTTTCAATAAAGAGCATGACATGAGCACAGTGACTGGAGAAATAGAGTCCCACTCTGTAATATCAGGCTGGTCTTCAACTGCATGACCAGAGAGGGGCACCAGAGATCTTCGCAATCTCTAAGCTCATTCTCTGCAGGCTCTTACAGCGGACATCTACGACTGGAAAACAAGGGGTCTCACAGACAAGCTGTCCAGCAGGAGAGATGATTTATAGGGTGAGTTTGCATAGCATGTGTATGTGCAGGAAATGCTTTTGAAGTGAACTTCATAAAGTAATGTGATGGGGTCACCCCAGCCCCAGGGTGTATTTTGCTTTATTGTGTGTATAGTGTGGTATGTAAGTACGGGGATGTGTGGGTGTGTGGGTGACAGGGAGGTAGTTATAATCCTCCCTGCAAAAACACGTGAGAATGTGAGCCACAGGTGTATAAATAAGGTGATCACGGGTGTTAAGGGGGTTGGTGTGTTCAGAGGCGGAACGAGACGTGAGTGAAAGAGAAACTAAAAGCTTAGACATAACAATTGCTACTCGTGCTGGTGTATACTTGTTTTGTTTCGTTTCGTGTCTGTTTTGTTTGTCTTTTTGTTTTGGCCACCGTTCCGTTTTGTTTGAGCTTTGTTTGTGTTTGTTCAAACCTTTTGTTTAAACCATTTATTTATTATTAAAACATACTTGCCAACATTTGGAAACTGTTCAGCGGGATGCTCGTCCCCTGGGGGGGTCATACGCATCATACACATGGGAGGGGTCACATGCAAAAAGCACTCTTTATCATATAATAGACGTAGCCACCCAACCCAACACAACACGACCATCATGGCAGTAAAAATAGACACAATGAGGCGTTCTATCAGTTAGTAATCAGCAGATGTGTCAGCCGCACGAAGAGCACATCGTGTGCTTTTCACTAACTCTACTGTGCAGAATAAATGAATTTTTTTCTATAGGTAAATATCAGGACTTTCTTCCTATGCATTGGGAGACGGGAGATTTGCTAGGAAATCCTGACCATATAGGGACTGTTGGCATGTATATTAAAATCTGCGCATCCAGACCTGATGTCACCACGCAAGCTATCCTGTCACAAGGAAGCAGAACGTTTTGATGTAGCCCTCGAATGTTGAGTAGTGGTTCTGATGCAGCCCTCGAATGTGCAGGAGTGCATCAGCCTGTATAAGAATGGTTCTGCTGAGAGAGGTTGGAAACAACTGCAACACGTTGACTAAACTTGGGCTCGAAGGTGTTTGTTCGAGCATTGTTGTCATACTGTGCGGTCACCCCCCCCCCCCCCCCAAAAGAATGACTTAGCACTCCACAGTCCCACAAACAATTTGCTCTTGTACTATCGTTTTTGCTTATTAAAGGAAAATACATATTGTACAAAACTATAACTCAAGGCTTGCCATAGTTCTAGGAGCGAGGCTCAGCTCGCTACACTAATCCTATTTGTGCCTCAACCTATATAGTCAAGGCTCACCTTCCAATACTTGTATCTCCCTTCTGGGGGTCAGTGGTCCTCCATCACCTGGCCTTGATGGTCTCTGACAATGCTGACCGTCGATCTTTGAACTTCATCGTTGTTGCTTACACTTACACTTATATTCTAGATCTGAAGTTATGGTTCCAAAGCTTAATAAATATGTCAATATATTCATAATTTTAACATGAATTAACAGCACTTTAAAAGTAACAACACTACCAAACCCACACTTCTTCTAAGACACATTGAACTGTGCATAGCCTCTCCTCATGGAGTTCAGTATAGGGTTATTTTATGGTTTTCAAATATGTCAAGATTTAACATCAGCAAGGTATTGTAACAATAATAAAGGGGAATTATCCATACACAATTTTTTAAAAAAATGGCATATATGTATGTATGTATGTATGTATGTATGTGTGTGTGTGTGTATGTATGTATGTATGTGTATGTATGTATGTATATGTATGTATGTATGTATGTATGTGTGTATGTATGTATGTATGTATGTATGTATGTATGTATTGTAAACGAGCGGCACTCACTCGGGTTCGTTGCCCCTTTAAAAACACGACCCAGCACAACAGAAGTGGATTTTTAAGCACGTTTGCGCTAATTTTTAATAAACACAAAATTAAACAAATACAAAATCAAAATAAACACCTTACAAAAACACAGGTTTGACACCGCACTTACTTTTTTAACTCTGGCTACTCGGCGACAGAGCACCTCTTCTGCCTCCTTCTACTCAGCAGCCCTGAGCATTCTGACTGCTCCTCTTTTATACCCTGCACCTGGTTCTACTTTAATAATGATCTCCAGGTGCAGGGAATAATTAAGCAATAAAACAATTAAACTAAACAAAACAATTAAACAAATCAATTAGCAAATTAAATGAAACAATAAAGCAATACAAATCAAACAAAAAGGTGCATTCCACACAGGTTTCTCTCGCGGGGAGGTTTTAACCCCCTCCCTGCTGTCTCTCACAACCCGCTATCTCACAGTATGTATGTATGTATGTGTGCGTGTGTATGTATGTGTGTATGTATGTATGTTTTGACACTAGGGTTGCCAACTGTCCGGTTTTGAAAAAATGGATATCTATCAGGACATGTCTTAACAGCACAGCTCAGTACTGCTTTCCACAACCTCTTCAAGTGGGCTGGGGACCAAAAACATGTATATCCATGTTACTCAGGGGAGAAAATAATGAAATTAATAGAGAATTTCAAAACGTATGGCCCCCTCTGCACGCTATCAACTGTATGTGCGCATGCATATACATTGTAATGAAGCAGTTTCTCATTCGTACTATATCTTTGAAATCAGCACAATGGCCCATTGAGTACAGGCAGATGAAAGGAATACCCAGGAGTTACCCCTTTCACATTAAAGAGAATATCTGATCAGGAGGCTTAATACGCTTACTTTGACCCAGAATGATATTTGTACAGCTCATTAATTTGAAACCTGACCTGTGTGTCCTGAGCCGAGCTTTGGGAATGTGGGAATGGAAGTGTGGAGATCTGAAGGAACCGGGCCGAGCTGGTATTCCTCCTCCGAGTGGTGGGGGCGGGGAGGGGGGGGGGGGGGCTGGACTCGTATTACAGGCTGGAGGAAGTCTCACATTGCACTGTTTGTTTTCTGATACCAGCCTATCAGCAGAGCCCTTGGATTTGCAAGCAAAACGAAAACAAGCCCAAGGAGTACCCAAGAATGACAGACAGGGCCCTGATGGCACTGTCAGGAGTCTTTGGCCCTGTCCACAGTACATAACCAATCTCGAGACGAGAACCATACTCAAAAACGTTGTAATTAATCCAGCTCAAAGCGTCCACTCTGAAGTACCGTTTCATACTTAGTTGGGCTTAATCAAGAAATGGTATGGAGCATTGAGAACACCAGTGTTAATCAAGAAATCCATATGGAGTATTGATTTGGGCATTTTCAAGCGCTTGTTATGACTATTTCGTTATTAGATAATCGTGCTAATGTGATTTCCAAAATTATATTGATTTACGAAATAATGTTAACATCTTAATGAACAGTGCTTCTTGCGACTATTTCTTTTGTTTGCATGGGAATTTAAAAGCAAATCCGTGTTAATTGTCATCATTTATCAGGAGTTAATTTGCACTTGTTAAAGGAGGTTTTTAATTAATGAAACAGTATATAACTCACTTTGAAACAGAAATTTAACAGACCACGGCTGACGATACAGAGAGACTCCCCCCACACTTTATGTACAATGTACACTTTCACCTCCTCATGTTTGTATGCATCTAAAATGTTCTTATAATACTGTAAGTGTTCGGTGGGTATTTCTAATCATGTTGAGTTTATTTATCGTAGAGGCGAGCAAAGAGTACCAGAGAAAATGTATGATTAGAGAACGATTAATTATAAATAAACTGTGTATTGGGTTAGGGAGTTCCATCGTAATTTTAAAAGCTTAATAAATATATCATGAAGTGTTACATATATGGTATGCATGTATAATATAGCTAACAACTACAAATACAAACTCAAAGCTATGTACTTATAGCCTACAATCGTACATACTACAATACAGACAAAAGTAGATGCCAACATAAGAATATTAATTCCAACAAATATACATCGATGGCTTACTGTATTTAATTTTTCTTTTGAACCAAAAAAAGATTGCAAAATGCAGACTAAAAGAGTGTTATATAGTAAGCTGTGGCAAAATATCCCCTCAAAAGAGGGTAAATGACTAGTGGGGTTTAATTTTTTATTTATTTTTTAATTTTTTTAATCCATGCTGTCCGGTTTTACCCAGATGACAGATAATCGTAACAGATTGATTTCATTAACACATTTCATTTGAAAACCACTTGCTACTAAAGCCCTAATTCATATTCCACCAGTGTGATACAATAACACTGGTTTTTGAAAATCCTGCCCAGCGCTTCATGGCTTTGTTTCTTAAAAACACAAGGTATATTTTATCGTAATGTGTGCATTTCATTCTGAACTCTGAAGTTCTCCTTGACCGATTTCATTGCTCCAGATATCAATGTGCCTTGATTTCAGCATCTGATCACGTCGCTCCATGATTCACCATTTTACAACAAGCCTCAGTAATTGCATACGGTATAGCAGTATTGATAGTTGTTCTCATCTCCTTCAGACACCTATTCTGATGACTGCATTTGTAATGTCCACACGCTTAAACATAGCAGAAAGCATCTTGGGATATTGGAGGATACACAAAAAATGTAGTTCGGTGTTACAGCGTCCACACTTCTGACAGCTCAATAATTATAGGCCAATCTCCAACCTACCATTCTTAGATAAGGGTCTAGAGAGAGTTGTTGCAATTCAATTACAAAAATTTCTAACTCTTAATGGTATATTCAAAAAGTTTCAGTCTGGTTTTCGTGTTGCACATAGCACCGAGACGGCCCTTGTCAGAGTTGTGAATGATCTGCTGATAAGCTCTGACTCAGGCTTTTCATCAGTTTGAATTCTTCTATATCTAAGTGCTGCCTTTGACCATCCTACTGAATCGTCTTGAAAGCACAGTAGGACTGTCTGGTCTTGTCCTATCCTGGTTCAAGTCTTATCTTTCACATAGGTTTCAGTTTGTCTCTGTTGGGGAGGTAAAATCTGCATTATCGGAAGTTGTCTGTGGTGTTCCACAGGGCTCCATTCTAGGTCCCTTGTTGTTTTCATTATATATGCTACCATTAGGTGACATTATCCGCAGACACAGAGTGAACTTCTATTGCTATGCTGATGATACCCAGCTATATCTGTCCCTAAAGCCAGGAATTTCTTCTGCCTGGGTGTTATTAGTTACTTGCCTTTCAGACATCAAGCATTGGATGTCACAGAATTTTCTAATGTTGAATTCAGATAAAACAGAGGTTATGCTAGTGGGCCCACAGAACCAACTAAAAGGAAATGTGGGATTACATGAGCTCGACCCTTGCAGTCTCGCATCAAAACTTAAACTAGACATTAAGAGTTTGGGGGTCTTCTTTGTTCCTGATCTCTCATTTGAGATTCATATTAGGGAAGTTTCTAAAGTATCTTTTTACCATTTGAGAAATATAGCCAAATGTAGACCAATTATTTACGTATCTGATGCCGAGAGACTAATGCATGCCTTTGTTTCATCTAGAAGTGATTATTGTAATGCACTTTTTTCTGCTGTCCCAAAACGTGTGGTATCCCGCTTGCAGCTTGTTCAGAATACTGCTGCTAGAATTATGAATAAAACCAGGAAAAGTGAACATATTAACCCTGTTTTGTCTTTACACTGGCTCCCTGTGCAGCATAGAATTGATTTTAAGATTTTGCTGTTAACCTACAAGGCCCTGAATGGATTAGCACCTAGTGATTTGCAGGAGTTACTGACCCTTCCAAACCGCACTCTGAGATCACAGGATGCTGGGCTGCTGGTTATTCCTAGAGTCAACAAAAGCAACACGGGAGGTAGGGCTTTTTCTTGTAGAGCTCCTAAATTATGGAATGCTCTGCTTCATTTGTCAGGAAAGCTGGGACCATTACAGTTTTCAAGTAAAGACTAAAAAAGCACTTTCATAAAATTGCTTTTTTATCTTAGTGGGTTTTAATGTAACTTTAAAATTGCTGCTTTTGTGTTATATGTGTACTGTTATTTAAATATGTTATTGAAATGGTCTGATTATGGCAGTTGTAGTGTTACATGCTATATAAATGTATTGTGGTTTGTTCTTTTTTTCTGCTATGTACTATACAGTGCTTTGCGATACTTTTGTATAAAAAGTGCTCTATAAATGCAATAACTAACTAACTAACTAACTAACTAACTAAATAAATAAATAAATAAATAAATAAATACACTGCAATCTGCAGCCACAGAACTTGAACTGTAGTCTGACATCTCGAGCTAATCAAGAGGGGCCTTGGTCAATGCTTAGAAGGACCAAGGAACACCTGATGCATGCAGGGGTGCGAGTATGTTTTCAGAGTAAACTCCAATACAGATGCAAAATAAAAAAAGAAGGGATATTATAGGGATCAATTCTGCTTTTGGTTTTGGAAAGACTAATTCCCCAAAACACATTGGGCCATATTTTCAAAGATTTGAGTTCCATTCTTTAATTAATTGTTGGAAAGCAGATAAAATCATGTTAATGTTGCTAAAGGAAAAGCAAAACACACTGAGAGTTCTTAAAATAACTTGAAATATTTCACTTAGTTGTTTTGTTCTAGTTTTGTAAAATTAACCTGTGTTTAACCTTTCTAAAAATAAATAGGAGTTTATTAAAGACTGAAGTAAACGCTTTGAAAATATGGCCCATTATTTTGATGGAGCATTCATACAAAACATTAGATGATGCAACTCTTTGCTGTAGTAGTCAGTAGTAATAATAATAATAATAATAATAATAATAATAATAATAATAATAATAATAATAATAATAATAATAATAATAGATGTCAGAAATGGAATTTAGACGAACAGCTCTGCCATTAATTCTTGGCGTTCCAGTCCATGCTGTCATTAAACTATTCCTTCGAGACTGAAGTAGATTGTGCTGAATTATCGACACTTATGACTTATGAGGTTCCCGAGTTTAAGCAGAGTTGCTTCACAAACCTGGTACAACAGTATTGCTCTTTGTGAGCTGACCGCCACTATCGACAGAAGCATTGACTGAGCACATAAACCGTGTTTGATCAGTGTTAATAATTTATGAAATCACTTTATCTGCACTGCCGACGTTTTGGCAATTCCTCATCCATTAACATGTGAAGTGGGGCTCGCCCTGCACAATGGGTTCTGTGTTCACGTCTTTATCAGGGCTCTGCACTGCTTTTAGGGCAGGGAGCGTTCCTGTTTGCTCTTAGTCCCATTTCAAACAGCAATTCATTACAATAATAAAAAATAAATAAATCAACCGTTTCTTTGACACACAGCAAAGAAGTTTACATTGTCTTTATAGTGCAAGGGTTAGCACAGGAGTGTTGTACAGATACTGCTAAAACCATAATAGTAATACAAATGTGCTTATTGAGTCTTCTAGTGTTCCATACAGACCGAGAGTAACCTCACAAACTCCTGTGGAATGATTTGTTGGCTAATAGAAGACACCTGACCATTTATTAATGGACTGCAACCTTGGAAACTTAAGGGTTTAATAATCTAACGGTTTAAGCAAACACATCTCTTGCTTGAATAGAACAGGTGATTTTGGATTGTGAATTCTTAGGTCTGAGCCCTAACACTAATACTGTATCACTAGAAAAGCACAGTAAGTAATATTGTAGACACCTGAGGACACGTCAGCCAATCACAACTAGGCATTATTGGTCTGGTAAATTGCACATACAGGCATCCCATCTCATTAAGACTCCAAGCCCCAAATACCAGTGTCCACCTGCACTCGAAATGGCATGTTTCAGATACAGCCCAGTCTCATGAAGCCGTCCGAAGCTTGGTGTGGTAGATCACAAGGCTTTGCAGATTGATGTTGTGTTCAAACTACATGAATAATACAATAATAGTTGGAGGGATTTCTACGAACAAGATCAGCAACTCTGCTGGCCCAGCCCTACTAGACAGGGTGAACAGGTAGGACCAGACTAGCTAAGGGGTAAGAGAAAGGTGAAGCGGAGGCCATTCAGCACAGCTAAGCTCGTCCGATTCCTAGTAGCTCAAAGGATCCATGTGATTCAACATCAACAGTACTAGGTAGCCTGTTCCATACCCTCTGTGTGAAGAAGCGCCTCCTTCACTCTGTCCTAAGTCTATCTCCACTTCATTTCCACCGTGTCGTCTGGTCCTGGTTTCTGTACAGCACTTAAAGTAATACAAAGCTCTTTAATTGAGGGTCCATCCAAACTAAAACAACCCTACTCCCTTCAGACAGAGCTATCCTTCGTGGCTTCACTTTCCTGGTAAACTGGCTGTCACAAGCTCGGCTGAAGATAGACAACGCATCATCTAAGAAAACAGCATTGACTCAATTATCTTCCAAATCAGCTTACACAAAGAAGCCTCAAGCCTGCTGGCTTTTTGTAACGCTGGCCTGTCTGCGTGTCGACACCAAACTGCTGACCTCTTGTCCTTTGTGTCGGCCTGTGTGTTTAGATACAGCATGTGCAAAAAAGAGTGTGGCAGGAAGGCGTATAGATGAAAACAAAGTATGTGACTATTTGTCATTAATTTGCACACAGTAGAACAATGGCCATCTCTCCTGCAGTGTATTATTTACAGTTTGGCTAACTCTCACTGCATTCCATTAAAATCTATTCTGATCAGTCAACGACCAGGAAGCTGTTTGACAACTCTACTCCTCTTGTTCTGAGATAAAACCCTCTTTGTGAAGTCAAAGATACTAAGTCCAGTTTAAACTATATTTTGGGCTAGATTTGCAAGGCTATATGTACTCCAAGTCGTCATTAAAACATTTTTTTTACAGATATATATAAACAAAATGCACACAGTAAATTTACCAAACCAGAAATAAACAACTAATTTATTTTGGAGCTTGTGATTAGTTTATTATTGACTTTAGGAATGTTTTTTTTTCTTTCTCTCCCTTCTAAACAGATTAAAATGTATTTTTAAGACAGCTGGTCAGATGTATCTGTCATCACAGCATGTTGTAGGAAGGTAGGGAGACAAGATTGAGGCTGACAAGGAGGTAGAGAGGCAGGGAGGGAGGCAGACAGGGAGGTAGGGAGGGAGGGAGGGAGGGAGGCAGGCAGGGAGGTAGGGAGGCAGATAAGGAATTAGGGTGACAGTGAGAGAGGTAGGAAGGCAGGGAGGGAATTAGGGAGGTAGGGAGCTAGGTAGGGTCAGGGAGGGAGGGAGGGAGAGAGGCAGTGAAGCAGGTAGGGTGACAGGAAGGGGGGCAGGGAGGGACGGAGGGTGACAGGGAGGGAGGTAGCGAGGCCAGGAGGGGTAGGGAGGGAGATAGGGAGGCAGGGAGGAAGATACGGAGGCAGGGAGGGAGGTAGGGTGACAGGGAGGGAGTTAGGGTGACAGGGTGGCAGGGAGTCAGGGAAGGAGGTAGGGTGATAGGGAGGGAGGTAGGGAGACAGGGAGGAAGTTAGGGAGGCAGGGAGGGAGGTAGGGAGGCAGGGAGGGAGGTAGAGTGTCAGGGTGGCAGGGTGGCAGGGAGATAGGGAGGCAGACACACAGGAAGGGAGGCAGGGAGGCTAGCCAGACTCTCCAGCTGATCATGAGAGTCAGGATCATGGGGGGGGAGGAGGGAGAGGTGCCAGTGTCTCGGTAATATAAAGAAGAACAGGTGCCTCTGAACAGCTAGAAAATATCCCATCCTGCCAGATCTTTTAAGCCAGCTCACATTGCTGACCCTGGATCAGCTATAGTCTGACACTGACCTGGGCTGACTTGTTGTGTTGGGACCTGCTGAAGATCTGTGTGAAACCAACCCTGAAATTGAAATTTTTGAATACGCATTGCTTTATTGTGCACATAAAATGATATACAGTAGTCACAGTTATATATTATGTATTTCTGTAACTCAAATTAAACATCTTAATACAGTATAAGGGTCCTTTGTAGACTTGAGAATTCAGGAATGAAAACTGAAAGAAAAAAACAATACTCAATCTTTCATCTAAAAAGAAAAAAGAAAACTCAACTGTACAGTGCATTGATGGCTCAGTTAACAAAATGACATAGCCTGTCACTAGGCTTGGTGTTAGGTGACTAATGATGCCATTGTTTGAAGATGCCACAGTATTTTTAAACACATACTAAAGAAAATTAGGTGTGTTCCATAAGTATTTGATCACAAAGTTCTCATCATGTGCAGACACTGAGGTTCTCATCATGTGCAGACATTGAGGTTCTCATCATTATTATTATTATTATTATTATTTATTTATTAGCAGACGCCCTTATCCAGGGCGACTTACAATTTATTTTTTTACATACAATTACCCATTTATACAGTTGGGTTTTTACTGGAGCAATCTAGGTAAAGTACCTTGCTCAAGGGTACAGAAGCAGTGTCCCCTACCAGGGATTGAACCCACGACCCTCCAGTCAAGAGTCCAGAGCCTAACCACTACTCCACACTGCTGCCATGTGCAGACACTGAGGTTCTCATCATGTGCAGACACTGAGGTTCTCATCATGTGTAGACACTGAGGTTCTCATCATGTGCAGACACTGAGGCACAAATTTATAGAGGGGAAAAACTGACCACAAAAAGCCACATAATGTGCATGTTCAGTACGGCCGCACTCAGTGTCAAAATAACAACCTATTTTATAAGACTAATTATGTGAAGCAGGCGATTCCGCAATCAAACAATTTAAATACCCTTCACCGCAATTAGCGGTGGAGAATCTCTTGTATTATTTGACAATCTCACAATAAATAGCGGGTTTGGGTCAACCCTGAGTGTGTAGGCTACACATTCCAAAAGAAAATAAATGGCACACAAAGACCTCAGCCTGGTACTAGCCATGGGGATGAGGATGCTCTGAAGAGAAAACTGAAATTTACCAATATGGAAGTGGAGATTTTGGTACAAGCAGTACTTGTAACACATGAAAAAATGAGCTCTTTGCAAAATGTTATTAAATGTTTCTTTGGCCTTGAAAACGGTGTCTCCTTCTTGCCCGCAATTACCGGCAGCTTTAATAAATTAGATGGAATATTTAATGGACCTCATTTGCAAAATCCCCTCCCAATTTTAGCGTTTTTTTTCAGAAACGCCCCAGAATTACATATGCATATACATAATTACATATACATATACAGAATTATATATGCATATACATAATTACATATACATATACAGAATTACATATGCATAAAGTGCACAGAGACATTGCCCCCGCAAATCACATCTTAATTGCGTGTTTATGCCATTGCGTGTGTTTTATAAATCCCATCCAAGAATTCAGAAACCTCAGCGCTCGTTTTGCTGTCGTAAAACATGCACAGTCCTTTTATAAATCTGGGCCTGAGGTTCTCATCATGAGCAGTTTCCTTAGGCAGCTTCTACATAATGCTTCTCCAAACATAGCTTTAAATCCATTAATCAAAACAGCCTCTTCTTCTTCCATTACACTAAAACAGCCAAAGTGAAGCCCATGAAACTGCTTTCAGAATCGCCAAACTGTCGGAGGGCTCAATGTCAGTCACACACAGAGGGTTTCTTTAAGAGCAGACACACAGATTTGAAATTTGTATGCAACTGCATATGCAACCCATTATAAAACTGAGGGCCACACTCACAATACATCTACTAAAGGCTCCTGTGTTATTATATTTAATTACCCCCCAAAACAGCACTTACTTCTATGTTGTGAAAATGTACAGCCCTACTTTCAACTTTTACTTTTTTTTTCACGGCGGAATTAAATTTAAGGGCATCATAAAATGTGAGAGCAAAGGTCCGAAACAGCAGATCCAGCTCTGGAATTATATCTCATGTAAGCGCATTTGTTGATGTCACCAGGGGCTGTTCTGAGTTTTGATAACACTGTAAGGCTTTGAGTTATCAGTCTTGGGATCGATTGATCCACCCTTCGCTGCCTAAGACAAACACAATGAATGTCTTTATGGCAGATCTCTGTGAATATATGATACCTGCAGAAATTCATAATTGAATGTATTCCTTGTGTTATACAGAGGCACGTTCCCATTGGAACCCAGCCAGCAAAGAGGGGTATCTGATTCAATGAACAGCTTGGGTATTGTCTTTGTGACTCATGCACCTCAGCACTGATTTGAAAGGCATTTTTTGTATTATTTTACAATAGGCACATGTAGCAGGGCGGTAGTAAGTCCTGCTGATTTAAATGTATTTGTTTATTTTTAGAACGGGGTCTCTCCCTCCGCCCCTGTGCAGATTATTGTTTTGTATTTGTTTATTATGATTTATTCATTGTAAATACGATGGCAAAACGCAGCAGGTTTTGTTATTGTTTTTGTATTATTGTATTTATTGACGGCGAAGCGCCGTTTGTTTGTTTAGCAGCGTGGATGGGTAGCCCCATCCAAAGTTAATAAACTCGTGCAGATTGTGGCCGAGGGGTACTAGAATAATTACAAGCCAGTTAAACCCCTCAGCCACGATATAAAAGCTTGCAGCTCGCTGCACTCGGGGTGGGTGTATGAGAGGAGCGGAGAGAGTGAAGAGAGAGAAAACGAAACTAAGAAAAACATACAGGAACAGTGAAGGCTACAGCCCAGCCTGACCTGACCTGACCTGACCTGACCTGACCTGACCTGACCTGGGTTGTGTTATTTTTGAGTCCCAGATTTGTTTTGTTTACCTGTTTTATTTTCGCTCTCTGTGAGCAAGTTTCGTTTTGTTCAAACTTTTGATTTATTTTTGTTATTTAAAAATAAAACGGCGGCCAGCCGCGTCTTTCTTTTTGAAACTGCAGTATCGGTGTCAGTTTGTTTCAGTTCCTGCTTCTGTCTGATGTCACCGCCCAGCCACCCTGTCACAGCACGTGCAGTTAAGACCTGTTCGGCCATTAGGTACAGTGGTACAGTGGGCTATGAGAAAATTTTTTTATTTGTAATAATGTGAACCTTCTTCTCACCAGTATAAAACTTTTTTCGATATGCATCTCATTATCTTGTCTTCAATGTTCCAAGCCAGCAGGAATTCAGACAATTACAACTCCCCTAGTGAAAAAATGCCGTCATGCAAGCATAGTTTGAATCTTGCCGATCTTGGCTTGGGATCCACAGGGATTTCTTTTTAGGTCTTTCTGCTCTTTGTGGGTTGGAGAGGGAACCCTTCTGGGGATAATTCACCTCGTCATGCTTCAGGACCCCTCCTGCTCAGGTGCCTGGGGAAGCCAGGTAAACACTTCCCAGACTGGGCCTTCAGGGTTCAGCATCTTGGTAGCATCCAATGCTTAGGCTCAGCAGGTGAAAAGAGGCAATTGGGTTTAACAGTGGTGGCCCAGAGCCACATTGAACAGAATAGTCTGGACTAGAGTATCTGGGATGTGATGGTGCATCAGATAAATAATCCAAACGTATCAGATAAGATTACATTGATTTTAATGAGCAGTTTCCAAGAATGAGGGACGTGTAAGTGTTTCTGATCCCAGATTGAATGTATGATGAGATTGTCTTTTGGAGTGATGTTGTTTTTAGGGATGTGAAATCACCGCTGTCTGTTTCTGGTCCTCTTTCCTGGACTCTTGTAAACAAGGCCTCTGTCTCAATGGGTTTATTCCTGATTGCAGTGGTCAGGCGTCATTCAAACTGAGCAAAAATAAGGGGGTGAAAATGATTATTTCTAAAATATATAATTGTAATGTTCTGTACATGACCTGACACATTCGACAGACCCATATTACATAGTATTGATTGCCTAGCCGTTAACTAACCATTAACAGAACATAAAAGGCTTGCGTGAATATGACTTACAGCTAGTTGTTAAAGGCTAATTGGAATCCCTTCACAGAGTTTTAAAACATGATAAAGAGCCAGTGTCCATGATTACAGTGACAGTGAGCTACGATTTTTAAGCAGTTTTGGAATGCTGGTCCTCGTGCTGTCTTTCCTGAGTAGCTACTCATCACTGGCAGAGGTCAGAGAGACAGAACACAGTACAGTCTCTGCAGTGTTACAGCTGCCTCCCTGAGAGCACAAGAGAGGAATGATACACAGAACACAGTACAGTCTCTGCAGTGTTACAACTGCCTCCCTGAGAGCACAAGAGAGGAGTGATACACAGAACACATTACAGTCTCTGCGGTGTTACAGCTGCCTCCCGGAGAGCACAAGAGAGGAGTGATACACAGAACACAGTACAGTCTCTGCAGTGTTACAACTGCCTCCCTGAGAGCACAAGAGAGGAGTGATACACAGAACACAGTACAGTCTCTGCAGTGTTACAACTGCCTCCCTGAGAGCACAAGAGAGGAGTGATACACAGAACACATTACAGTCTCTGCGGTGTTACAGCTGCCTCCCGGAGAGCACAAGAGAGGCGTGATACACAGAACACAGTACAGTCTCTGCAGTGTTACAGCTGCCTCCCTGAGAGCACAAGAGAGGAGTGATACACAGAACACAGTACAGTCTCTGCAGTGTTACAGCTGCCTCCCTGAGAGCACAAGAGAGGAGTGATACACAGAACACAGTACAGTCTCTGCAGTGTTACAGCTGCCTCCCTGAGAGCACAAGAGAGGAGTGATACACAGAACACAGTACAGTCTCTGCAGTGTTACAGCGGCCTCCCTGAGAGCACAAGAGAGGAATGATACACAGAACACAGTACAGTCTCTGCGGTGTTACAGCTGCCTCCCTGAGAGCACAAGAGAGGAGTGATACACAGAACACAGTACAGTCACTGCAGTGTTACAGCTGCCTCCCTGAGAGCACAAGAGAGGAGTGATACACAGAACACATTACAGTCTCTGCGGTGTTACAGCTGCCTCCCGGAGAGCACAAGAGAGGAGTGATACACAGAACACAGTACAGTCTCTGCAGTGTTACAGCTGCCTCCCTGAGAGCACAAGAGAGGAATGATACACAGAACACAGTACAGTCTCTGCAGTGTTACAGCTGCCTCCCTGAGAGCACAAGAGAGGAGTGATACACAGAACACAGTACAGTCTCTGCAGTGTCACAGCGGCCTCCCTGAGAGCACAAGAGAGGAATGATACACAGAACACAGTACAGTCTCTGCAGTGTTACAGCTGCCTCCCGGAGAGCACAAGAGAGGAGTGATACACAGAACACAGTACAGTCCCTGCAGTGTTACAGCTGCCTCCCTGAGAGCACAAGAGAGGAATGATACACAGAACACAGTACAGTCCCTGCAGTGTTACAGCTGCCTCCCTGAGAGCACAAGAGAGGAGTGAGACACAGAACACAGTACAGTCCCTGCAGTGTTACAGCTGCCTCCCTGAGAGCACAAGAGAGGAATGATACACAGAACACATTACAGTCTCTGCGGTGTTACAGCTGCCTCCCGGAGAGCACAAGAGAGGAGTGATACACAGAACACAGTACAGTCTCTGCAGTGTTACAGCTGCCTCCCGGAGAGCACAAGAGAGGAGTGATACACAGAACACAGTACAGTCTCTGCAGTGTTACAGCTGCCTCCCTGAGAGCACAAGAGAGGAGTGAGACACAGAACACAGTACAGTCTCTGCAGTGTTACAGCTGCCTCCCTGAGAGCACAAGAGAGGAGTGATACACAGAACACAGTACAGTCACTGCAGTGTTACAGCTGCCTCCCGGAGAGCACAAGAGAGGCGTGATACACAGAACACAGTACAGTCACTGCAGTGTTACAGCTGCCTCCCGGAGAGCACAAGAGAGGAATGATACACAGAACACAGTACAGTCTCTGCAGTGTTACAGCTGCCTCCCTGAGATTCTGCTGCTACTTTTTCATGTGCTGCCATTTTGTTCGGTTGCCAAAAAGGTGCAACCGAATCCCCTCCTGATTAGTGCTTCTGCAGTAACAAGGCTATCACGAATTACACAAAAATAAAGACTATGCAGCGATCACATCTGCAATCCTGCATTGAAATATGTGCCTGCCTTGCTGGAATCCATGTAAGAAAGAGGATGGGCTTCATTCATTAAGAAATTATTTGACTTCATGAAAATGAAGCGCTTATATTACAATTTTGTTCGTAATTAGCCTATTTTACAACTCTATATTCCATCTGCCTTTCAAAATGCCAAATGATTAGTAGAAAAATGAATGGAATATACATATTTAAATGAAGAGAACGTTTTGAAGAATAAACTTTGCAATCTCTTGTAGAAAATTGGAGACTTTCATCTGACATACAGTACCAAGGGTATAGCTCAGGTTTAATGATGGTATTGCTGTTCTTCTATTTAAAGATGTGTAAGACTGGTTTTATGCAATAGGCTATTTTAGCAGTCGTTGCAAATCAGAATTGTGCTTCTCTAAAGGCACTACAAGGATAGCAGTGCAATAATTCAAATTGAATCCTCAACTAGACTGCACTGTATATGCCAATGCAAATGTTAGTAAATCATTTGATTTGATATGCTGTCTTTTGATATGCTGTCTTTTGATATGCTCTCTTTTGATATGCTTTACTGCAATAATGAAATAATAGGTGGCACAGATCCAGCTCAAGTCACAAGAGAGGAGAGTCCAGTATGAACTGAGGAAGTATGTCTGGTATCCCCAGTACATTCTGTCTGCAATCCTGCAGTCTGCCTCGTCTCAGACTCCATCACATCCTTTGATGACATATTGTTTACTACATATATATATATATATATATATATATATATATATATATATATATATATATGTAGTGTGTGTACATTGGAGTACCTTCCAAACTGATTTAATTTACGTTATGTATTTACCAAACTTATTTTTGGACTGGTTGATACATTTGTATTCAGTCCAATAACAATTTACTAAAGTAATATGCAAACTAATGTAGTGTACATTAATTTATACAACAAATGTGAGCGATCCAGCAGTGAGAGTCTTACTTGCAGTGTTTACTACAATGACCTGTGTAGTATAAAGGACAAGATTACACAGCAGTATGAATAATCATAGGATGTCCTACAGGACTTTGAAACCTTTGAATGTTACTTTACAGGTCTAGAATTCCTTGCAGTCGAGTGTTTTACTAGGCAGCATGTTTTTTTTACACGTGTGGTACTGTAGGTACAATGAATCGACTGCAGTTATTCTGCCCTGGTGCAGGAGAATCCAACATCTTTCAACCAAAACCGAGTGCCGTAACATCGGTAATAAGGGCGGATCCAACTGATATTGTGGATCAAGGAAACAAGTATTTTGCGGATAACAAACTGGATGCATTTTACAAACCAAGAAGCGAGGCTGAAATGTCTGATGAAATGACGATGAAGTTGATTGGCAAAAAAAATACCTTACAAGTTATTTGAAGCAAACAGTCAACACTTTGCTACAAGAATACGCTACAGCGTTGCAGTATCACCAGAGGTAATGTTGTTACCTTTTTTAATAATCATTTCTGAACTGAGTTGGTGTACATGTGCACGTAGTAAAATAACTGGACAGCAGGACGGCTTGCGTGTCCTGAGAATTACTCTTGTACATAACAACATAAGAACATAAGAAATTCTAGAATGAGAAAAGGCCATTCGGCCCACTTTGATGCAAGCGTGGTCTTATAATGGTCACAGGGAGGGTTATACAGTATTGTTCATGACCGAATCCAGTCCAAATCATCTGCCATGTGTCAGCCCAAACTTGAATCTTGTCTAAATCTCTTTGTATTGTTGAAGTTGCTGATTGGGAGTTGGCTACCCCTCCCAGTCATCTGCAAATTTGCATAGTTTACTGATTATGTCTTGGTCCAAGTCATTTATATAGATTAAGAATAGCAATGGTCCCAATACTGATCCCTGTGGTACCTCGCTTGTTATGTTACTCCAGTTTGATGCCTGGCCTCTAATTATAACTCTGCTTTCTATCTTGTAACCAGTTATGAATCCATGCTGCTACTTTACCATTTATTCCTAATCTTTAGATATAGTCTGTCATGCTGTACTTTGTCAAATGCTTTTTGAAAATCTAAGTATATGATGTCATACACAATATCCTTGCTACTATTTTTATTTATTATTATTATTTTATTTCTTAGCAGATGCCCTTATCCAGGGCGACTTACAATTGTTACAAGATATCACATTATACAGATATCACATTATTTTTACATACAATTACCCATTTATACAGTTGGGTTTTTACTGGAGCAATCTAGGTAAAGTTCCTTGCTCAAGGGTACAACAGCAGTGTCCCCCACTGGGGATTGAACCCACGACCCTCCGTTCAAGAGTCCAGAGCCCTAACCACTACTCCACACTGCTTGTCCGCTCTAGTAGTCACCTCCTGAAAGAAATCTAGTAAATTAGTTAAAGAAGATCTACCCTTCCTAATGCCATGCTGGCTGTGTCCTATAATGGTGTTACTATAGAAATATTCCTGCATTTAGGTACTTATTATAGTTTGCATGATTTTACATATGATTGATGTTAAACTCATAGGTCTGTAGTTCCCAGGGTCAAATTTATCTCCCTTTTTAAATATATGAACAACATTGCCAATTTTCCAGTGGGATGACTCCTTTATCTATAGATTTGTTGAACATAAAATATTTTGGTTTAAAAATCTGTTCTCTAGTTTCCCTGAGGACTCCTGGACAGATTCCATCAGGCCCTGGGGATTTGTTTATTTTAAGTGCTGCTAGCTCCCTTAGTACTTCATTCTCTTCTGTAACAAACTCTGGCAATGATGTTTGTGTACATTATGTTAACTTTGGTATATTGTATAAATCCTCCTTTGTAAACACCTGTATGAAATATTGATTAAGTGCATGTGAGATTTGGTAGTCTTTAGTCACTAAATCACCCCTGCTGTCACATAGACTACTGACTTCCTCATTCAGTTTCCTTTAAACATTAACATACTGAAAAAACCTTTTTGGATTAAGTTTACTATCTATCTATCTAATTACCTTTTCACTCTCCTGTCTGCTTTTTAAAGTCTCTACAGGCCTCTCTGTATTCTATTTGTGAGGCTGCTCCCTTTGATTTAATAGAAAGATATAATTTTCTTTTATTTTTAATAATAACACTGTATCCCTACATTTAATTCAATAGTTTTCAGCTTCATTATCTATTAGTATTCTATCCCAGTCTATAGAAGCTCCTGTTGCATTCCTTTGTAATCTGCTCTCCTGAAATTGTAAACCATTGTCTTTGATGTATGAACTGCCCTTGATTTATTTGCCACAAACTCTATCATATTATAGTCACGTATTCCTAGTGGTTCTATTACCTGTAAGTTGTGTATCCTTGCTTCATTGTTTGTTAACACCAAATCTAGACGTGAATTGTATCTAGTTGGGGCATTCACCATGTGTGATAAGAAACAATCTTGCACTAACTCTATCATTCCCAGCAGAGTAGATACTTGTCTATACCTGTCAAAACCCATGTGGTGACCTGCAGAGCCCCAAACGGCCACATGCTGAAATAAAACTCAATGTGAGGAGGGATTCCATACTGATGATATTCATTAACCCTAGAAACTAGAATTGGTGCTTCTAATGAGAGCCGGGAGATCGCCTCTTCATATTTAAAACATGTTTGTGTTTTCTTGAAGTTTTTTGCATGTCAACAGACGGAGCCAACCGAAATTTCACAAGAATTCTGAAAAACAGACAGTTTTCCTTTGTACCAATCATTTGATGTTTGAATTGGTGACACTTTACACTGCATCTCTAATTACTGTGGATTTACATAGTAGTTACTTAGTAAATACATGTGCATTTACACATTATTACTGTGTTATTATGCATAGTTACTATGTACTTAACGTGTAAACCTTTCTGCACAATATAACCCTAACTCTAAACCTAACCCTTTTCGGATACAATTGTGTACTTACATATATTGTGCAAAAAGATTCACACATTAAGTACATTGTAACTGTGCATAATAATATTTTAATTATGTGTAAGTACACATGTAACTACTATGTAAATACACAGTAATTCGAGACACTTTAAGTAAAGTGTTACCTTTGAATCCTACATTTTTGTAAACTAAAATCGTCTTTTGAATTTCGGAAAATTTGGCAAAATATAGAATTATTTATTCCTGCATATAAAAAATGAATTGAAGAAAAAAAAAACACTTGGATCCCACTGTAATCAAAGCTTTCCATAGCAGCTGCTCTGAGTACACTATCCCTGTCAAATGAAGTCTCAATATTTACTAAAGTCATGCAATGTGGTGGGTTTTTTTTTGTCCAAATGGTTACATTGTGCAACTTGTTTTTCTCTCAACAGGCAGAAAAAGAAAAGATAAACATGATCCTTGATTTCAGCAGTGAGATGGATCAGTTCTCTGGCCAGGGGTTCAAGAAGTAATCATCCAGCAGTGCATCAAATAATTCACTATATCATAGTCCTGGTGGACAGTAGCCTTAAAATATTCATTGTTTTGCAACTTGACAATACAGTAGGTGCAGTGCCCTGGGCTGAGGATCGTACTTATCTTAATCACAAAAGCAGCTTGATGCTTGCTTCCTTTTCTCTTATTGGCAGCACAGATGTAACCAACCTGCTGCAATAGTAATTAAATAATCCAGTTTGTAATTGCATTGCTAGTAATGGAGCTTAAAATAAAGCAATACTGATTAAAATGTTCTTTTGAGTTTTAGTATTTCCTAAAGCAGCTGCACAACAGCTCATTGTTACAATGCATCAGCAGCATTTAATAAGGAAAGCGGAAAGGTTTTTTAATATGTAGTCTTGTTGTTGGTCAACAAACGGATTGTAAAAACACAGAAACTTGTGTTTGTTAATACAGTACCCTGGAGAGGGAGGCAAGTATTAAACAAACCCCAAGCAGAAATCATCTTGTTAAGAAAGCCTGTAAAACAGCCCATTCAATTCCTGAAACTAGTGCTTTTATACTTCAAGCTGCACCGCATGATAACCGCGGCATGCTGTGCCGTGCCTCGAGGTACGGCAGATTTGCTGTGGTGCGCTGGAAGTTTTCCACGGAACACTGTATATGGGAGCTTACTCCAGCCTTTTAGTACCACTCCTCATATCAGAATGCATGCATTTCACGGGGAGCAAGAATACCACAATTAGACTTGATTGAAATCTCTGACATCCTTGCCTCGTTGTGCTTTAATATTATTATTATTTATTTCTTAGCAGACACCCTTATCCAGGGCGACTTACAATTGTTACAAGATATCACATTTTTTTTACATACAATTACCCATTTATGCAGTTGGGTTTTTACTGGAGCAATCTAGGTAAAGTACCTTGCTCAAGGGTGCAGTCTCCCCCACCTGGGTCAAGAGTCCAGAGTCCTAACCACTACTCCACACTGTTGCACTGCTAATATTAGCACATGATCCCCGTTTATGAGAAAACCCTAGAGGGTGATGGAGTTTTATTAGACTCAATTTAACTAACAACAACATATATTCAGAATTCAGAATACGTTAGTGTTACATGTGTGTTTAAGAGTAAATGTAGTACATTCCTAGCTGCTGTTAGTTGACCGTGCATTTATTTGAGAATAAACACCCTAACATGGGCCCGCAATCATCTATTTGAACTCACTGAGACTACACTGGATAAGCAGAGTAAAAAGCTACAGGCCATAAATCTTAAGGAGTCTTACATTTTTAAACGACACTGGCGACCGCCATGGGAAAAGTAGCTTTGACCCTGTCCTTTCTTATTTTCTTCCTCCTGCGTTTATCAAACGTTTCTGGAATCCACCAAGTGAAATTACAAGGTGACGCTTCGGCAGTGCACAATTACCTGTCTCCCAGTGGACCTTGTAATATGTGTAATTAAGCTTTCAGAATGACATTCCCCTGGCTGTGAAGGTATCAATGCGTCACTGTGGCTCTATGGTTTCTTTTTTCTTTTTTTTTTCTTCTTATGCAATATCAATCTACACTGCCAATGCCAGCATCTTTCATTCACTCAACACCTCGAAAGGTAGTGGTTTTCCATGAGCAACCATAGGAAATAAAAAAAATAAAAAAACACATCAATTGGGCAGACTTGCTGTATTGGGTGCTACAAATGCAATAGCACCAATGTGGCTCTGAAGGACCTGAAGAAGGTAGCATTGCAGTGACAAACCGAACTGTATCTGGTTCCAGTTACGCAGGCTTGTGTGATAAAGTCTTACTACCATTGCTTTGAACGCTGGCCACTTGATTGGAGTGCAGGTAAGTCAAGTGAGATCTGGTGGCCTCAGCTCAAGATTGACTGGGCATTTGTTCACGTGAAAAACAAAACAAATATCGGTGTGCTTTTAATGCTGAAGGGGGCCTTTTAAAAGCTGTCCTTTTTAGGAAATAGTGGAACCAGTGGTCTGGATGTCTTTTAAGTTTAATTTGGTTTTTGAATTCTACATTTTTGTGACATACCCAGCTGTAAGCCTTGTTTATTTAAGATGGGGATTCTTCAGAGTGTTCAGTTTTCACAGGTGGTCCTTCTAAATAGCTGGAGTCACAAATGGAGATTAGATAAAAGGGCATTCAGAACAGAAAATAGGAGGCACTTTTTTACACAGAGAATTGTGAGGGTCTGCAACCAACTCCCCAGGAATGTTGTTGAAGCTGACACCTTGGGATCCTTCAAGAAGCTGCTTGATGAGATTCTGGGATCAATAAGCTACTAACAACCAAACGAGCAAGATGGGCTGAATGGCCTCCTCTCGTTTGTAAACTTTCTTATGTTCTTATGTTCTTATGTTCTTATGGACTTTAATACAAGTTTGACTGCAGAGTAAATCAATCACAACTGTCATTGTAATAAAAGTAGAAAACAAAATGGCACCTGTAAAAAGCTGCATGTGAGAGGTTGCTGAGTGAGTCTTGTCATTGAAGTCTACTAATACAAATGTGCATACAGATCATAATAGATTAGTTGATGTGCAGTCTTTTCCACTCCTGTTTGTTTAACATATTGATTTTTCCCCATGCTTTTGAGGACTGAGAGTGTTTTTCTCATTAACTGGTGGTTTATTAATGGCTGTTTTGCTGGTCTCAGCCACAGTTGCTAATGGACGGGTGTTCACTTTAAAAAAATAAATAACAAATCCTAAAAGGCAGTGATTGGCAGCTCTTAGGGGCAGCCTGGGATTAGGAGGTCATGAAGGTTGTGTGCCCTCACCATGCTCCAGCTTGCTGATGGGACAGGGACAGGCTGGGTGCGCTTTCACTGCAGCTGACCCTCTAACACCTGCCCTGCAGAGAATCACCACCTGGAAAGGTCATGCAGTCTCACTGGTGGGTACTCATCTCTGACATCAGTGCCTGATATTAGTGACACCACTGCCATTTCTTAAATGTTAAACGCATCAGTAATGTCAGAAAGGAAGAAATCACCAAACTGAAATTATTGTACTGAGCTGTTTCTCAGTCTTCAAAAGGTTTGGCCAAGTGGCGCCTAGTCCACAGTCTTTATAACTTGCTGAACTGTTTGTAAAAGGAAAACAAACCTGTTAATGTCACAGAACTGTATGTAATTGCATGTAATTGTATTGCAGCCTGTGCTATTTGTGTGTACTAACAATACATATTTAAAAGGGAATATGCCTATTGTAACGCAAGTTCGAACAAGTTCCTGGGCGTCGTCTAATTCTGTATTTTCTAACACTGATCGATTTATTCATAAAGAGTAATTCATTTAAGTGGTTTATGCTGCTGACATGAAGGATATTTACCAAAGTGCACCACATCCCTGAAGTTAAACAATCTTCATTCAACTGCCAGTGCACAACTGGACATATTCCTGCAAGCTTGGGACAGGAGGTGCAGTAAAGCATTGGAGAACACCTCACTCTGAGTTTGACTGTACTCTTAATAATGGTAATGCAAGTGTAAAAGTATGCACATGGCATCCCCACAATTACACCACCATATATTCATATTACACACACATGAAGCCATACTGCTGTGACATACCAAGACAGATACATTTGAATACGCAATCAGAATACGCAAACACACACTGTGTGTGTGTGTGTGTGCGCGTGCATGCTTGCGTGTCTGTCTGTGTGTGTGTGTGTGTGCATGCGTGCGTGCGTGCTTGCGTGTCTGTCTGTGTGTGTGTGTGTGTGCGTGCGTGCTTGCATGTCTGTGTGTGCATGCATGCGTGCTCGTGCACTTTAAACACACTGTTGCAGATCAGGTTTGTGAATGCAGAAATGCAACCATTATTTATTTTTGGGGGGGATTTTTGATCTGGCAGCTTGGCCCCATTCTTTCTCCTGTTTAGGGAAGTATTGAGTTGCTGCCTGTAACCTTGCCTTACCCTTTGTCTCCTCATTAATACATTCCTCGAGTTGGAGCGGATTACCTGACTGGAATGTAAACCTGCAGTGCTATAACCAGACAGAACATTCTCAAAATGCTTCACAGCCACTGTTCAGTGACTCTATAAGACAACATCCATTCACTATAAGTCTGTGTACCAGTCTCAGTCACATTTCCTGCTTCTTGATGATTAGCACCAAACTTCATGCACTTCTGAGAACAGACATTCTGGTTAAACAAAACACAGCAACCCAGGCAGATTATCTTGCTTTCCAGGGATTCCATCAGATTGTAGTTAGCAAGAATTTAAACTGCAGTGGTTTTGCAATCAGTAACATGTTCTTAGAGATTGATATACTTCATGACTAAGAAAAACGGTGCTGATCGAAACAACTTTTTATTTATTGTATTTTATTTTATTTATTTTTTTTGGTTTCCATTAATCATCACAACAGGCAGATGAGACAGTTAAATGGAAAGCAATTCAGGGAATACATTAATACAGAAGGATAAGCAATTCAGGGAATACATGACCACCTTCCGGCGCCTCCTCAAGACTCACCTCTTCAGACAGCACCTGTAGAGCTCATCTTTCTTTCCCTCTGGACACTTATCTCTCTTCCTTAAATACGCTTTACTTGCTGTTATCTGCCCCCTATTTTACTGCATCTAATCCTCTATTTTACAGTACTGTAATCTGTCAAGTGTTATTTAATCTGTAGTATTTTGTATTTAATCATATTCTGATGTAACCATCACTGACAATGTTATCTGCTCCGTTATTGAATTGTATTTTGTCATACTTATACTTGCTAGAACCAAAGTCATTGTATTTATCTTGCTCTTAATTGTATTATTACTTGTACTGTGATTCTTGAAATGTATTTTTGTTTACAACTGTAAGTCGCCTTGGATAAGGGCGTCTGCTAAGAAATAAATAAGAAGAAGAAGAAGAAGAAGAAATTCAGGGAATACATTAATACAGAAGGATAAAATCCATTCCTCAACACAATGTATTTTTGCAGCCCAGAGCACAAGTGTGAATCATTGGATTTCTGTTTCTTTTGCATTTTGAATTCCAGTCTTTATTATTATTATTATTATTATTACATTTCTTAGCAGACGCCCTTATCCAGGGCGACTTACAATTATTACAAGATATCACATTCTTTTTACATACAATTACCCATTTATACAGTTGGGTTTTTACTGGAGCAATCTAGGTAAAGTACCTTGCTCAAGGGTACAGCAGCAGTGTCCCCACTGGGGATTGAACCCACGACCCTCCGGTCAGGAGTCCAGAGCCCTAACCACTACTCCACACTGCTGCCCGTGTTAATAACTCCAATCATTCTTAAAACAAACAAAAAATAACTTTACCAGGTGCTACAAAAAGCTCCACCAGTAACCGTTGACTCAAGCTTTTCTATCACTTTTAAAAACTTTCAGGTTTGTTTTTCTTTTGTCTGTCTGTTTGTTTTTCAACCAATTATTTTTTACCTTGTAAACATTTTCACTGCCCTTATGGAATGATGGCAAAAAAACAAAACAAAAAAGAATGGAGTCTTCACAATGGGGGGCAGAGATTGTGGGAAAATGTATAATAATCCGACCGGGCTGACCCCTGTGGTAAGGCTACATTTAGCACATTCTTTGACAGCGATGTAGCAGGTCTTGGCCTGACAGTGAACAGTGTTCATGTGTAAGAGCCACATTGCATAGAAAGCACTGTGGTTAGAAGTGTTAAATGAAGGAGTAAGCGATTGGTCATTGTAACCCAAGGGCTTTGTGTGCGGCGATCTTTGAAATGTTTCCCTGTAGTGTTATGGTGAGGGTCTGCGGGGTTGAATCGATCTACCACTGACAGTGCAGCAGGATTAGAGCAGATTAGAGCCATGCCGCTCTGTAACTACGTACTCTGCACTGACAGTGCAGCAGGATTAGAGCAGATTAGAGCCAAGCCTCTCTGTAACTACATACACTGTGTGTGTGTTTGTCTGCCCTTGGGCAGGGCACTATGTGTGTGCTTGTAGGTCCTTGAGCAGGGCACTGTGTGTGTGTTTGTCTGCCCTTGAGCAGGGCACTGTGTGTGTGCTTGTATACTCTTGAGCAGGGCGCGGTGTGTGTGCGTTTGTCTGCCCTTGAGCAGGGCACTATGTGTGTGCTTGTAGGTCCTTGAGCAGGGCACTGTGTGTGTGTTTGTCTGCCCTTGAATAGGGCTCTGTGGGTGTGTTTGTCTGCCCTTGAGCAGGGCACTGTGTGTGTGCTTGTATACTCTTGAGCAGGGCACTGTGTGTGTGTTTGTCTGCCCTTGAGCAGGGCACTATATGTGTGCTTGTAGGTCCTTGAGCAGGGCACTGTGTGTGTGCTTGTATACTCTTGAGCAGGGCGCTGTGTGTGTGTTTATCTGCCCTTGAGCAGGGCACTGTGTGTGCGTTTGTCTGCCCTTGAGCAGGGCACTGTGTGTGTGCTTGTATACTCTTGAGCAGGACGCTGTGTGTGTGCGTTTGTCTGCCCTTGAGCAGGGCACTGTGTGTGTGTTTGTCTGCCCTTGAGCAGGGCACTGTGTGTGTGTTTGTCTGCCCTTGAGCAGGGCACTGTGTGTGTGCTTGTATACTCTTGAGCAGGGCGCTGTGTGTGTGCTTGTATACTCTTGAGCAGGGCGCTGTGTGTGTGCTTGTATACTCTTGAGCAGGGCGCTGTGTGTGTGCTTGTATACTCTTGAGCAGGGCACTGTGTGTGTGCTTGTATACTCTTGAGCAGGGCGCTGTGTGTGTGCTTGTATACTCTTGAGCAGGGCGCTGTGTGTGTGCTTATATACTCTTGAGCAGGGCGCTGTGTGTGTGCTTGTATACTCTTGAGCAGGGCGCTGTGTGTGTGCTTGTATACTCTTGAGCAGGGCGCTGTGTGTGTGCTTGTATACTCTTGAGCAGGGCACTGTGTGTGTGCTTGTATACTCTTGAGCAGGGCGCTGTGTGTGTGCTTGTATACTCTTGAGCAGGGCGCTGTGTGTGTGCTTATATACTCTTGAGCAGGGCGCTGTGTGTGTGCTTGTATACTCTTGAGCAGGGCACATGACCTTTATGTGTCTCCTTTTCATCCCGGCCGCTCAGCTGCACTCTCACTGATCATCTGATCATGGCTGGGGGTAACTGGAACAAATCAGTGGAAAAATGAAGCACTTTGCTGTGGGAACTGTTCTTGGGTTAGGGCAGCCTGGTGTTGCAATATCTCAGCCTGCTGTCAACAGCAGTAGAGGAAGCAGATTGCATCCGTTTGGTGCTGTAGTGTTTGCTCGGTATTGGCACATGGGATACCAGTTTTGTAACATTAATCTGACACCCCCTTTGTTCAAAGTCCCCGTCCCCCGTCCCCCCACATTTTTCATTGTCAATCTTTTTAAACTACAAAGGAACACAACTTAAGATAGCTGTTTGTTCTCTGCTACTCATTTCTCATGTGCATTCAGCACATGTGCACATTATAGAGGTTATTGCATCATTATTACTCTTAATAACACAGAAGTTACTGAGCTTTCTGAGTCAGCCCTGTCTGATTGATATGAGCTGCTAATCTTTACTTTTCCCTTTTCCTCTCTGCTACTGATACAGGCCTGGAGAGCTGATTTACAGGAAACAGGCCGGTTTTCACTGACGCCTCTTTGACACTGAAGCAAGCAGCCAGGGTGTCCAATCCTCCTTTGATAATATGACCTCAGATTGCATTGGGGCTGCTGTAAGTGACCCCAAAACAGCACCCAAGTCTGCTAGAAAAGACTGATCACGATCAAAGGATATGTGCAGTCTCACAGAAAGTACAGCAAATGAAGAGCGACCAGCCTGAGTTTTCTAATGAGTGTCCAGTGCGAGGGCCACTAGAGGCGGGTTTTGATCTAGTGCAGGGGTCTCCAACCTTTTTACTATGAAGAGCTACTCCTAATTAACAAAAACATTTCCGAGCCACTCCTCGAAGAACGCCAAACTCAAAATAAAGAAACATTTCATTCTTCCCTAGATTTCAATGTGAGATTTGACACTGCATGCTGTCTACCAGCCCAGCAAAATTGTAATTAGAAAGCACAACCCTGATGGAGTCATTCAGATGCTCTCACTCAGATGGGTTCCAAATTTTGATTTGATGAAGCTCATTTCTGAAAAGACAGATTCACATAGATAAGTGGAACCAAATAAGGATGCCACTTTCATTGCTACTGTGCAGAGATGTCTGCACTTGTCCTTGTCCACTAACGTCCAGAAGTCAGACTGGGTATCTTGCTTTCAACTCAATATCATTTTGAAGATTAAGAATCTCCATTTCCAGTTCAACACAATCCATATTAAACAATTACCCTACAGAAATGTCACGTCCATCCACATCCACATCCATAAAGCGATTCGAAGCAAACATTACACAAGGTTCCAGCTGCTGAAAATCATGAAATCTGTCATTAAATTCTTGCCTCAGTCTGATCAAGAGATCACAGTATTTACTGGGTCTGGTGAAGAGATCACAGTATTTACTGGGTCTGGTGAAGAGATCACAGTATTTACTGGGTCTGGTGAAGAGATCACAGTATTTACTGGGTCTGGTGAAGAGATCACAGTATTTACTGGGTCTGGTGAAGAGATCACAGTATTTACTGGGTCTGGTGAAGAGATCACAGTATTTACTGGGTCTGGTGAAGAGATCACAGTATTTACTGGGTCTGGTGAAGAGATCACAGTATTTACTGGGTCTGGTGAAGAGATCACAGTATTTACTGGGTCTGGTGAAGAGATCACAGTATTTACTGGGTCTGGTGAAGAGATCACAGTATTTACTGGGTCTGGTGAAGAGATCACAGTATTTACTGGGTCTGGTGAAGAGATCACAGTATTTACTGGAGTCTAAATGTTCTGCAGCAGATTCATTTCCGTTTCTTGCACAATGCTGGATTTTGTTCTTCTGCAGCTGTTGCACACAATAATCCAACTTTGATTTGAAAGCCTTCACAGCACTAATCATGTCTGCATTTTTTTTTTGTTTTCATTGCAATTCATAGTTCAGGCTGTTTAATTTATTTTATTTAAAAATGTCAAGTCAAGCAAACACACACACTCTCAGACAACAGTGCACAACTTTCTTTTCTTGACTCCAAGAAAGTTGTAATTTCTGACACAAGAGAAATAAATTAGCACAGTACCCCCCCTTTGCTAAGCCACCTTATTTCAGAATGAAGCAAAAGAACGCCATACTCAGCAGAAAATTCATTGAGTAGTGTTTGAAACTGACTCAGCAGAAACTTCATTGAGTAGTGTTTGAAACTGACTCAGCAGAAACTTCATTGAGTAGTGTTTGAAACTGACTCAGCAGAAACTTCATTGAGTAGTGTTTGAAATGGACTCAGCAGAAACTTCATTGAGTAGTGTTTGAAATGGACTCAGCAGAAACTTCATTGAGTAGTGCACATCAGTTATAGCAGACATTATTCCTGACTTGTTTTCTTAAATCTTTGAATAAAGGTTCAGCCATGACAGTCATTGGATCCTTTACCAATGCACCATCTGTAAATGCCGTCTTGTTTTTTGCTAGAAAGTAAGCAACTTAGAAAGAGGCTTCAGTTACAACATCTGCTTTTTTCACTGGTTTGTTTTAAAAACAATGACTGCAGTTTCTGCAAAGTCGGCTTTAGTTCACTTACTTTTTTGACTCCTGCAGGAAATGTTTTTTCAGAATCTTTATGTACAGTTGCGTAGTGCCTCTCATCAGTGCTCTTTTATCCAACCGAAACTCCCACACCACAAATCAGGCACATACACTCGTCTTTTACTCAAAAACTCATGTTCCCACTCTGTGGAAATAATACGTTTTTGTCTCTTTTTGGATAGACCTGCTTCTGTATCTATGATTCACGCTGAACCCATGAGGCATAGTGACGGCCTTTTTATTTTCCTTTAATAAAGAAAATAATAACTGTACGTGCAATCCAACTCGGTAACTAATCATAAGATTCCAAAACTGTTATGTATCGGGCTGTATTGTTTACTATGAAGTAACACACACACAAATATATATCACACAATATACTGTATATCAAGTAGCCCAATACTTGTCAGGACCACTTAAGACAACAATTTGCAAACGAAATTGGTAACACTTTACAGTAATTGCCTCTAATTACTGTGTATTTACATTGTAGTTACTTAGTAAATACATGTGTATGTACACATAATTACAATGTTATTATGCATAGTTGCAATGCACTGAATGTACTTAATAACTCTTTTTGTATGATATAACTCTAACCATAATCCTTACTTTCATATATGGTGCAAAAAGATGTACACATTCAGTACATTGTAACTATGTATAATAACATATGGTTTAATGTACTTTATAAATCAGTTTGTTTATATATATATATATATATATATATGATGCATTGTATATATACATGTATGTATTGTATAATTGCTTTGGCAACACCTGCTATTGTAAGTCATGCCAATAAAGCACCATTGATTGGAGTTCATTTCTACATGGGGGGGGGGGGGGGGGGTCGTAATGTCTGATGGACAACAGCAGCTGGATTTCTCATTCCTCATCTCTGCTTTCTTCTTCTGCCCTGCACACCTCCAGTAAAGCTACATTGTTAAAAAAAGAGAGAGAAAGAGAGAGAGAGTGTGTGAGAGAGTGAGAGATAACCAATTTCATACCCTCACCACTCTCTGTGTAAAGAGTATATAGTGGTCAGAACCATTACGATCTAGTTACCAACCTTGTATGAACTGATTGGTTATACAGATACTTTCACACGCTTATGCACGCACACACACACACATGCACACGCACACGCACACACACACACATGCACGCCCACACACACACACTCATTCAAAGGGGCATGCAGTGACACTGCATAAGAAGCACAACTTGGGAGGAGAGGAAATGAGGCCACTGTATTATTTATTTGGTAGGCCACCCTGTAAACACACATACACATTTATACACACTCCACCCTGTCAGACCACAGCCAGACAGTGCTGTAAACACACATACACATTTATACACACTCCCGCCCACCTATACATGGAAACAAACCAGCCATTTACAATACCAGAAAATCATCAACCGTGACGAAATCAAACAAACAATTTCTTACATAAAAGCTATCAGACTGAAGCAAATTGAGTCATTCTGGCTGTGAGAGTCTTCAGCAAAATCCTACTAATAGCAGCAGCCACATCAGAATTAAGGAAAACAAATGCAATTATTAACATCCAGAAAACAAAACCTAAAGAAAAATGATTTGACAGGGAAGGTAAAACAATGAGGAACAAATGAAGGGAGCTATCTAATCTGAAACACAAGGAATTGGCAATCCTTAATGGAAATATTTGGAAACAACACTTTGAAAAACTTAACAAACCAATCCCAAAAAACAATCTAATTCTGAATCAAAATGAATTACTTGATAAATCAGCAAACCTGGAAAGAATTATTAAAGATAATCAATCTCCTCTAGATGCCCCAATCAGCCTGCAGGAGTGAGTGAGTCCCTCTCAGCCAGGAAGGCCTGTGGCCTCGACAGCATCAGTAATGAGATGCTAAAATACAGCAACAACCGTCTGAAAGAGGCCCTGGTGAAACTCTAACATCATTCTGAGCACAGGATGCTTCCCAGAGATCTGCAAGAGGTCCTGGTGAAACTCTTTAACATGATTCTGAGCACAGGCTGCTTCCCGGAGATCTGCAAGAGGCCCTGGTGAAACTCTAACATGATTCTGAGCACAGGCTGCTTCCCAGAGATCTGGAACAAAGGGCTCATTACACCAATTTATAAAAATGGAGACAGATTAGACATGAATAATTATAGGGGTATCTATGTAAACAGTAACTTAGGGAAAGTATTCTGCAGTATTACAGTAATCCGTCGCATATCCTCCCGTCACATATCCGCCCTACACGTTTACCCGCCATGATCAATTGCTTCAGCAACATTAGTTTATTATTGAACAGAGAAGATTAGTTCAGAGATTGTAGATCCACCAGAGTTTTTGTACACTGTGTTGCATGTGCTCCGTGCGCAACCATTGCTGGAAGTGTCACGTGAGCTGTTCAGTGTGTTGACTTGATATGTAAATAAATCCTGTTCTCCTGCGGGGGGCGTATCAACTTCAATCTCCCTCTCGCTCTCCTGCCTGTCATTCAGCAGCGAATGCACGCACCCACACTGCAGATGGCTGCTCTGTCACAAGCATTAATACCCTGTATCTTTCTAAGCAAGGGATTTAGGGGAGCTCCCTTATAAAAGCTGAATCTCAAAACAATAATTGTATGAATATAATGTACCGCCGTCCCTTTTCTTTGCAGCGCCAGCAATAAAGTTGCTGACAAGGTGAGTGTCTTTTATTTATTAGCCACAATCAACTGTAGCTGGCTTCCAGTCTCACTCTGTAGGCAGGTACTGTTTCTCACTCAAAAAACTGTCACACACTTTTTTAACGGCTCCTCCTCCACCATTCACACACGGAGCCGTGCAATCTAACTAACCCCATTCACTCCTGGGTGCGCATACACACTCGCATGCATACCAGTTTAACAATACACACAACGCGTACAACACATAACAACCACAGCAGCGGCACTTATGAGCCCCCAGTTGTCTGGGTCGCTGCAATAATAATTGTTACAGCTGTGTATAATGGTAATTAAAACAGGATTAATTTATCCACCTTTTTACATATCCGCCCTTACTCTGGTCCCACGGCACCCGAATACTAAACTTTCTGACAGAACACAGCATGCTGAGTAAAAGCCAGATAGGCTTCTTACCAAAGCACCACCCTACAGACCACATGTACACCCTGCAGGCCTTTATTAACAAGCACCTCAATCAGACCAGCAAAGGAAAAGTGCTTGCTTGTTTCATCGACTTTAAAAAAGCCATTGATTCAATTTGGCACCCTGATCTCTTCTTCAGACTCCTCCAAAGGTGGGGGGCGAGGTGTATGATATTATTAAATCAATGTACTCAGAAAATAAAAGCAGTTTTTCACACAGGGCAGGGGAGTGTAACCTGATCCCAACTCTCTTTAACATCGATGTGGATGAGTTTGCTACAGTGCTGGAGCAGTCCTCTGTCCCAGGAGTAACTCTGGATGACACTCAAATGAAATGCTTGCTCTATGCTGATGATCTGGTTCTGTTATCTCCCACAGAGCATGGGCTGCAGCAGAGTTTGAACCTGCTGGAGCAGTATTGGGAAACATGGGCTTTAAACATAAACATGAACAAAACAAAAATTATGATTTTCCAGAAAAAAGCCAGGATAAAGGTAAATAAATACCAGTTCACCCTCGCTGGCAAAACATTAGAGCACACAACAAATTACACCTACCTGGGACTAATGATGAGTGCATCAGGGAGCTTTAACCCAGCTGTCTGTGCACTGAGACAAAAAGCCAGCAGAGCTATTCATGCAATAAAGAATTGGGTGTAAAACCTAAAGCCACCGTCTGGCTCAAACTCTTTGACCAAGTTATATAACCAATCCTTTTGTATGGCAGTGAAGATTGGGGCCCCACTCCAAATTGTGAGTACAGTATCTAAAATAGCCACTGCCCTGGAAAACAAATACCTGATACACTGGGAGAGCCAAGTAAAATCACAGCATTAATTAGAGAGAGTGCTACCAGAGCTTAAACAGACCATACGCCCTGGCAGAACATTTGGTGAGAGTTAAAGACCAAAAACAAAAACAACTAGAGAGAGAGAGAGAGAGAGAGAGAGAGAGAGAGAGAGAGAGAGAGAGAGAGAGAGAGAGAGAGAGAGAGCTGTTGGGACTGTCTGCAAACCTGCAACAAAAATGTTTTGTTGAGAGGGACCACGCTATTAGGGGGGCTCGTGCATCTCAAGTAATGCCAAAAGAGTTAAGTGAGAGAATCAAAGAGACCAGACCATTTCCCAGAATGTTTGTTTAGCGGACATGGGTTTATGTTTTGCATTACAAAACGTATGCGTTTATAAAACGTGCTGTATTTCAAACCTAGTTACACCACTATATTGGTGGGATTTCTGGCAGACAGGCACGTTTCATCAGCTGGCCTCCTTGTCGCCCTGCTCACCTCTCAAGCTGCACTGGCGTATATATTTCTCTCTCCCTGGCCCACTCCATTTTTCCACGAATATGGCAGAAAGTTGGTACTCCCTGGCAGATCCCTTCTAATCATTAACACTCAGGGATATTGGACAACCTGTTGTTTGCAATCTTTATCATTAGGATTATTATCACAGTTCATGGTTTTATTGACCAATTCCTGGATGATAGACAAGACCAGCACATCAATAAATACACATGTCCTTGGTCTTGAAGCCACATGTATTTTACCATCTGTAAGCAATAGAGAACAGGACTAGTAACCCTGGGAGGTAACCCATGAATGACTAAGAATAACATTGCAGGGATGGGTATGTGAAGTAAAGGATCATTGCAGAAGAACTGCTTTAAAAGGGTGTATTCATGATGACCCCACCATTATACTGTCACACATTATTTGAATTTCCATTCCTCCCAAACAGATGACATGTGCACTGCTTCAGCAACACCACATGAGAGCGTTAAACCTGGGGAACACATATATCCATGTATGCTACTGGAATGTTAAAGAATGTTAAAGCAGGGTAGAAACCATGCATACTAATAATTCAGATACGTCCTTATTACTGACTTATTACTGTGTAACATAAATGTTGTTTTAACTATGACTCCTCAATACTACCTAGTGTATTTAATGGTATACTATCTTACAATATGCCTAATGTGGGCTTACTTTCTTTTTTGTGTTACCAGCCACAAAAATGTGTCAATTTAGACAAAGAAACAAAGAAACAAAAGAAACATGTATCTTAAATATAAAGGAATATTGACTGTTGGCTACAGATAACCTGTGGCAACATATATCTAAAAGAGGTCAAATCAGTGGAACCATCCTATATCAAACACAGCTATAGGTTCAAACTTTCCACAGCAGGCTGGTGCAGTATGGCATGTATTAGCATTGCACACAGGCACTACAGCCATGCCATTAAGCTTACAAATACTACAGACAGTAGTCACTACAGATACAGCTGTTATCATTAAGTACAGATATCATCTATATGCTATATATATTTTTCTTCCATTGGTGTAAATTCAAAGCTTTAATGACAATTTGACCAAATCCACTCCTAGTAATGCATTAGCTTATATTATTGGAGTCATTTCTCTGTGTCTAGCTGACAGTCTAAATGTAATTTCAGTATAGCATCCCATGAAAAACCCTGCAGTCAGTGAGTTACATGTATCCCAAGAGCCTGCCTCTAATTATCCTGTCAAAGAGGCAATGCAGCGAATGATCTCTGCCCACTCTGTGTTTGGTAACAAACAGCTGCCCCTTTCTAGATTGAAACAGAATGAATCAGGGGTTAGCGTTCAGCTGTTTATTTGATGCTCTTTATTTATTGGGAAGGGTCATTGCTGAGGTGGTCTGGGACTTGTTAAAAGGAACAGGCCTCTGTTGGTCTCTTAGCTCCTTGTGGACTTCAAAATGAGAAAACAAACAGAAAAATAAACAGAAAAATGTCTGGGTGTCAGAGCTGATGGATTGGCTGGTTATTGAACACCATTAGCACTGGCGATTCTTGGAAAAGGTCAGTTTGTTTAGTTTTTGGTGTTTGTTTGTTTTTATAACAATCAGACAGGTCAATGAAGCCACCAGTGCAAGCTGCCACTTTGGCCATGTGAGTTTTATTTACTGCATTTACATTTGCAAGGAATATATCCTTTTTTTCATTATTGAATTCATAATCAAACATGCAGCATCAATGGGGTTTGGAGGAATCAATGCTTCAGGACCTGCGTGCGCTTGAATCTGATCAAACCCCCAACTCGAATCTAGTCCAAAACTGGTTTACATGCAGAATTCATAGAGTATTTATGAATCAATTCTTCAAACATAGCTTGAATCCGATTCGACTATGTGTGTAAAAGGGGCCATTGATTCTTGTAATGGCTAGGTTTACTTTGATCCAGGGGAAATACTGTTGTGAGAGCTAACGTAGATATTTACGCTACCTATCAGAAACAGTCCCGGTAGCTAGAATACTCGTTAAACCAGTCCAGGAACAACTGTATGCACAAAGGGTATTTAATATATGGTTTCTGTATTTTCTGTGACAACTGGAAAAGACAGACTTTGTGGAGAAGAGGGTTAGAGTTAGGGTTAGGGTTAGGATTAGGGTTTGTGGAGAAGAGGAAGTTAACATACTACTGCCACCCTGGAGCCCCAAACACACCTCATTGATCACAATCACTGTCCCAATCAGGGTTCAATTAAAACAGCAAGAAAATCTCATTGATCACAATCACTGTCCCAATTGGGGTTCAATTAAAACAGCAAGACAATCTCATTGATCACAATTACTGTCCCAATCAGGGTTCAATTAAAACAGCAAGACAATCTCATTGATCACAATTACTGTCCCAATCAGGGTTCAATTAAAACAGCAAGACAATCTCATTGATCACAATTACTGTCCCAATCAGGGTTCAATTAAAACAGCAAGACAATCTCATTGATCACAATTACTGTCCCAATCAGGGTTCAATTAAAACAGCAAGACAATCTCATTGATCACAATTACTGTCCCAATCAGGGTTCAATTAAAACAGCAAGACAATCTCATTGATCACAATCACTATCCCAATTGGGGTTCAATTAAAACAGCAAGACAATCTCATTGATCACAATTACTGTCCCAATCAGGGTTCAATTAAAACAGCAAGACAATCTCATTGATCACAATTATTGTCCCAATCAGGGTTCAATTAAAACAGCAAGACAATCTCATTGATCACAATTACTGTCCCAATCAGGGTTCAATTAAAACAGCAAGACAATCTCATTGATCACAATTACTGTCCCAATAAGGGTTCAATTAAAACAGCAAGAAACATGAAAGTAATCTTTGTTGACTGTGAAGTGGTTTCCAAATGAACAGCCGGCCCGGCGAGGCAGGGTGCTAGGTGATCTTGCCTTGCCTGCTTTCCTCTAATACTTTCTCATGAAAAGCTCTTCCAATCAGCAATCAACAGGGAGGCCTTGGAGGCATCAGCCAGAGGGGTTCAGACAGGAAACCAAGCTCCCCTTCCCAGAACCGGCATCCCCAGCACTCAATAATTAGGGATTACACAGAGAAACTGATAATGGAACAGGCATACACCATATAACGGGACATGTTTGGGGGGAATTTATTTGGGCTTTATTGGCGGTTTTGATTGGATCGGCAATAATACTTCCACCAATCAGAGGGTTGCATACAGTGAGCGATCCTGCCCTCTGGCAGACTGGTGGTATGCAGCACAGGTTAAAGAAGTGCTGGGCAAGGAAAAAAATGTGTCAGATGTCAAAGTGAATATGAGAATGACAGTGATGAAGCCAATTAGCTTGAAAACATTAAAAGTAGACATTTCCATCAATGGATTTAAAAAATCTGGAATTGATGATGTGATCAGAAACTCTGAAGCAGTGTAAACTGAGCCTGCTACTATGGTACCTAGGACTGTTCTTTTTTTATCAGAGAATTTATAGAATACTCTGAACTATATGCTGTTTGGAAGTTAAAGAATCGCTGTACAGTCCAAATCTACTCTCATACCTCCACCCCACCCACAGAATATACACCTTGGCATATAAACAGCAGCAAGAGATAGGTAGGAGGCAGGTGACTAAACGCTGCCCCGTCATGTGCTGAGATTAGAGCACTACTGAAACATGAGTAAATGCTGCCCCGTCATGTGCTGAGATTAGAGCACTGCTAAAACCGAGCTGATCCTCTGCACTAAGAGCCAAAAGCTTTTTGTTTATTTTGTTTGGAAAGCTGTGTACATTTTTAAATGAAATTGCACCACTTGTGCTTAAAACCTTGTGTGGAAGTGTTGTTGACCCTGTTACAGACATGTATACAAAAGATAAGCGAGGGTGTTGATAGCTGACAACTCCTCCAGTGATGGCTCATTTAATTCTGCAGTTCTACCCTGAGTTTAGCTAGCCCTCATGTGTGGGTCCAGGAACTCTCAGAGTGTCAGCGGATCAGTGCAATATAAAACCATTACTAGCTACTATAATACATGTATTCTCTCACTTCTAATCTATGAGCAGGGGACATTTGTTTCTTATCTATGTTGCTTCAGAAGCCTTGTGTGTGTGTGTGTGTGTGTGTGCGTAGGGGTTGAAAACAATATACCAGATGGACCACCCTTATTTCCGACTAAAAGCCCACTGTGCCAAATTAGCAAATGACAGTTTGCTTCTGAATCACGTCTGTCTACTGGGAAATGCTCCTTAATATCAAAAGCACAGGCCCTCCACCCCTACCCTACCCTATAAAAGCAGGCCCTATTCGGAGGAGCTCTTGTGCTGGAATGCCTCACATAGCCTGGGAGGAGGACAATGCCCCAGTCTAAGTGCACCATTGAATGGGGTGCCAGCAGTGGCAGGACAGAGGGCACTGTGCAGCTGGACTAACTGAAGCAAGAGAGCCCCTTCCCTTCCACACATTCCCCGGATTAGCAAGGCTCAGGCAGAGGAAGTGTAGTCTCTTCCGTTTGATCCCAGCGCACAACTGCCATTTGCAGTGGTTCTGCCAGCACCCAAATGCCTTTCATTAGAGTTGTTCTTTATTTTCATTCTTCTTTCAAAGGGTTTATTGATAAGCCAGTTTCAAGCGGTGTTTCCCAGATAACACCTTAGCCCAGTTCTTGATTTTAATTTCAGATCTTTCAGTCAGACAGAGGCCTTCTTGTGCGGTGTGTGTTTCTTCAAGCAGAAAGCACCCTGCCTCCCAACGCCAGCCCAGAGACATGTCCCTTCCTGAGACGCAACCCCACATCCGAGAGGACAGCTGCTGGGATTCCGTGGTTTCCCACCCAAGTACAGAAAAGTTGCCTGTTCAGCTTCTGAGGTCACATGACACCACAGTTCAGGTATTCTAATGTGGGCAGCTGCGGTGTTGTCTTATGCAATATTACATATTTTCCACGGATATCCCTTCCCATCGATTGAGGGAAGACTGTTTCAGCTCAGAATGTTTTATCCTGTAGTCCTCCTCAAATGATTTAAAAAGAGCTGTAATTCATTGAAGTAAAAAACTTACAGTTTGTAAGTGGTGTTGTTGTTTTTTTTATTTTTTATTTTAAGCTATCTGAATGTTCCATGGCCACCTACCCGTGTGTCAGTGCCCTTGAATGGAGCCTCCTGATTGGTGGATGAAAGTTCTGAGGTCTCTAATAAACTTGAATGGCTTGGTCTAAAGTTGATTAAGGCTGTCACTGGCATGGTTGTTTCACGGCGGTAATGGTGTCTGCCCTGGACAGAGGGGCCCTGTGCCCCATGCTAAATTGTGTTATCAAGGGAGGAATGGGGGTACGATTGAATGACCAAGACAACACAAGTAGTCAGGACCTGCGGCTCAATGAGGTCACACAGATAAGGGTATCCTATTGCGTAAGGTTATCCGGTTCTGTTTGTGTCGGGCTAGCCACTGCAAGTGTTCCATTCCATTATGGTTGATCTTGCATATAAAACCATGGGAATATGAGAAGCATGGGGTTGTACATGTGTTTGTGGTAATATCAGAAAGAGACTGCTTTCAGTGGGAACACTTTATAAAGAGGAAACTTTGATTATTTTCATTTTTGAGGTTTACTTCCAACCTAAAACTTTGAATGTCTGTTCTACTTTGTGTTTAATACAACAATTAAAAAAGGTATTATTTAAAACCATTTTAATTCACAAATTAGTTCATTCTAAACATTTGATGAACAGATGTGACAGGCTGGCTCGCAGTGGTGAGGTGTGGTGATGTCACGGACCAGGAAGTAACTGAAACCAAAACAATGGATGGGCGGGTGAAGCTGAATGCTATGGCACTCAGCTGAATTTATTAATAAACAAAACAAAAACAAAAGATTTAAACAAAACAACAAAACCAAAGGGCACGAGGGCCAAACGAATAAACAAAGACTGTTTAGCAGTCGTTTTTTTAAATGTCGTTATTTTTCCTCACTCTCTCCGCTCCCCGTACTCTCCTCTGTACACTCCACCCCGCAGCACGGACAGCTGCAGGTTCTTATACTCTGGCCGAGGGGTTAACTAGCTGTTAATTATCTTATTACCCCTCGGCCACAGTCTGCACGCGTTTGGTAAGGAAGCATGACTGTCAGCTAGTTAAATAACACCGTGTAACAAATTTATTTATTTTTTTGGTTCCTGGGTAGTAAGTGTTATTTCCTAATTGCTTATGCCTCAAAAGTATAGAAAATGGCTATTATTCCCCACAAACTTTGCTTTTGTGACCAGGACAGTGATATTTTGAAATTTACCAATTTCCAATGAGAAAACGGGCGAATTTGTGTCTTTTCATTCACTTAAAGTCAGAAAAAAACAACATATGAATCCAAATTAACATGTATTTATATTAAAGTAATACAGAAATGACTACAAAAGATTTAGAAGTGAGTAGTTTTTCGAGATTTACGATTATACTGTAAATCACTTTCACGAATCAGCCCCCAAATGTAGTCTCCCATCATGTTCTCGTTATACTGTCCTTGGTAGCGGCGTTCAAAGTCCAGTATATCCTGGTGGAAGCGCTCGCCTTGCTCCTCCGAGTACGCTCCCATGTTCTCCTTGAATTTATCAAGATGAGCATCAAGGATATGGACTTTGAGGGACATCCTACAGCCCATTGTGCCGTAGTTCTTCACCAGAGTCTCAACCAGCTCCACATAGTTTTCGGCCTTGTGATTGCCCAGGAAGCCCCGAACCACTGCGACAAAGCTGTTCCAAGCCGCTTTCTCCTTACTAGTGAGCTGCTTGGGGAATTCATTGCACTCCAGGATCTTCTTTATCTGTGGTCTGACAAAGACACTGGCTTTGACCTTTGCCTCAGACAGCTTAGGGAAGAAGTCTTGAAGGTACTTGAAGGCTGCCGACTCCTTATCTAGGAACTCTAACAAATTGTTTCATAAGGCCCAATTTGATGTGCAGTGGTGGCATCAGCACCTTCCGGGGGTCCCAGCCGTACACATCATACTTCAAGGCGTCCAGCAAGGTCTTGATGCTGTTGTAATCCTCTTTGAGGTGCACCGAGTGAGCCAGGGGAAGAGACAGGTACTTGTTACCATTATGGAGCAGCACGGCTTTGAGGCTCCTGGATGAGCTGTCAATGAAGGACAGTTTAACGAGAACATGATGGGAGACTACATTTGGGGGCTGATTCGTGAAAGTGATTTACAGTATAATCGTAAATCTCGAAAAACTACTCGCTTCTAAATCTTTTGTAGTCATTTTTGTATTACTTTAGTATAAATACATGTTAATTTGGATTCATATGTTGTTTTTTTCTGACTTTATGTGAACGAAAAGACACAAATTCGCCCGTTTTCTCATTGGAAATAGGTAAATTTCAAAATATCACTCCTGGTCACAAAAGCAAAGTTTGTGGGGAATAATAGCCATTTTCTATACTTCTGAGGCATAAGCAATTAGGAAATAACACTTAATACCCAGGAACAAAAATTGTGTTACATAGTGTAATCAGTAGCTGATCAGTCATGCATCCTCACAAGGTTTTTAAATATAATTAAGAAATACGTGGCACTGTTATCCGCGCCGCAAACAATAACACAAATAATAATAATTAGGGGCGGAACACTCCGCCACAACAGACTTTCTAGATTCCTGAGGAAATGTCTTGAGCACCAGGAAATACATTAGAAATCAACAGATTTATCATCACTAAAAGCACTCCCTTTTTAAGGTATTGTGGTTCACCTTTGCATCATATTTTTTTTTTAATGGAATTCCAATGTTTCATTCACAACTTCTAATTGATAGCATGGAATGATTGCTGAGAGAGAGAGAGAGAGAAAGAGAGAGAGAGAGAGAGAGAGAGAGAGAGAGAGAGAGAGAGAGAGAGAGAGAGGGAGGGAAAGAGAGAGAGATTACTGGAACCTGTGTATTTACCTCTTGAATCAGTGGTGTAAATTTGATTTGGGAGGACAGTTTCTTTAGCTGATGCATACATAAAGATTATTCTATCTGAAATAATGAAAAAGTGAGGAGGACATGTCCCCAGTGTAAATTACACCTATGTGTTGAATGCAGCGGTCGGGACTCTTTTCTTACTGGAACCCATGTATTTACCTGCTGAATGAGGCGGTGCAGGCTCTGTTCTTTCACACCATACATATGCTGTTGGTTTGTTTTGAGCTGATGGTACTTGCAGATCACAACAAATAACATGCCAGCGTAACAGTCCCCAAAAATTTGATAAAACAGAAATTTTAAAAGAGATTGCAATCGGTTTGAATTATAAAATTAGAAAAACTAAGATAAAAAGCTATTTTGTAGAACTAGAAAAATAAAAGAGTGGAAAACAAAAATGTAATAAAATTGGAATAACAAAAAGAAAACTATTGTACCATGTATTATTTTAAGGGTGTATCATGCAGCTGTGGCAATCTGTACAAAAATGTCTGATGAGGTCACCTAGGCTCTGACATTTGTGCCGTGAGTTCAGAGAATTTTCAGCTTTGCAGGCTGACTTGTCAAACCTTGGATCTTTACCTCTGGTTTTTAATCTCCTGTTTGTGCACCGAGACAGAGATAACCTTGTGGGAGACTGAGAGGTCAGAGGGCACACTCATAGTGAACACATGGAAAGCATAAGGAACGCTCTGGTTTCTATAAAGCGTTAACAGGAGGACCTTATTTATGGGCTTAAGGAAAACAGTGCCCCTATTTTCTTCCAGCCCGATTCGGGCTGAAGGGTTTTAAAAAAAAGGAATATATATATATATATATATATATATATATATATATATATATATATATATATATATATATATATATATATATATATATATATATATATTAAAAGCTTGCCTCGCTTACTGATTTTGCATGTCACAGCCATCACAAATCAGGAATTTTTCTGCACCAGATAAGGTCTACAGGTCACAACTTAATCATCAAACCAAAAATGTATACTTGTTCAAACAGTTTTTATACATCAAGATGACACCAACACACACTACACACACACATGTTCATGCACCTTTACAAAGGGAGAGCCTGACACACACTACACACACACACATGTTCATGCACCTTTACAAAGGGAGAGCCTGACACACACTACACACACACACATGTTCATGCACCTTTACAAAGGGAGAGCCTGACACACACTACACACACACACATGTTCATGCACCTTTACAAAGGGAGAGCCTGACACACACTACACACACACACATGTTCATGCACCTTTACAAAGGGAGAGCCTGACACACACTACACACACACACATGTTCATGCACCTTTACAAAGGGAGAGCCTGACACACACTACACACACACACATGTTCATGCACCTTTACAAAGGGAGAGCCTGACACACACTACACACACACACACACATGTTCATGCACCTTTACAAAGGGAGAGCCTGACACTCCACTTTTCAATGTTCTTATTTTTACTCACATTCTTCACTTTGCTGGCCAGTCAGTGTAAATGTGCTTGTGAACTGTATGGACTTTTCTGAATTTCATACTGCTTTCTGATTGGCTAAATCTAGTTCATAGTTTGTAAAACAAAACAATTTAAATGCACTAGCTGCTCTTCCTTTTATTGGTTACATCCTGAATTGCCCAAATCCACTTTACTGAGGAAAGGAGGTTATAAACCAAACTCATCCCACTTGTGAAGCTATCCAGATTCAAACCCATGCAGGTCTCCAGTAGTGTAGGGAATAAGACACTCACGAATTAGCCCGCTGCTCCACCTACTGTATCCCTACTTACTTTTCACTTTGTCTGCTCAATAAATGGCTGGGAAGATGATGAGGAGGAGGAGGATGATCGCCTTGTGTGTTTGTGTGTGGAGAGGAGGGATTAAGGGTAGGGTTAGGGGTAGGGTTAGGGTTAGGGTTAGGGATAGGTTTAGGGTTAGGGTAAACATTAAACAGACTCTTCATGTGTTTGTGTGTGGAGAGGAGGGATTAAGGGGTAGGGTTAGGGGTAGGGATAGGGTTAGGGATAGGGTAAACAGTGAACAGGCTCCTCGTGTGTTTATGTGTGGAGAGGGGGGATTAAGGGGTAAGGTTAGGGGTAGGGGTAGGGGTAGGGATAGGGTTAGGGGTAGGGGTAGGGATAGGGTTAGGGATAGGGTAAACATTAAACAGACTCTTCATGTGTTTGTGTGTGGAGAGGAGGGATTAAGGGGTAGGGTTAGGGGTAGGGATAGGGTTAGGGATAGGGTAAACAGTAAACAGGCTCCTCGTGTGTTTATGTGTGGAGAGGGGGGATTAAGGGGTAAGGTTAGGGGTAGGGATAGGGGTAGGGGTAGGGATAGGGATAGGGTCAGGGATAGGGTTAGGGGTAGGGTAAACAGTAAACAGACTCCTTGTGTATTTGTGTGTGGAGAGGAGGGATGCGCTTGGCTGCTGCATCACTTCCCTGTTAATGACGCACTGAGATTAATGTCCAGAGAACAATAATTCTGTTCTTAAACTGGAATTTTAATAACATTCTTCCACTGAGCCTGCAGCTGGTTTCCTCCACACTTTAATCTTGTTAAGCTCGGCTGGTAGTATTTGTGTCTCTGCTGGCTTCCCCAGGCACACAGCTGCAGAGCAATGTGGACCTCCCACCACAGATACACCCACCCACCCATTGTAATGCATCTCAGACCATTGAATTGAATGGAAAAACAAGGGCTGGATGTGAACCACAAACCATACGGTTCAAAGATGAATATCTTACCATTTAACTAAAGAGCAAGCTCCGCAGTCGAGAGATAAATACGCATCTGATTCTTATTTCAGTATTATTAACTGATCCGCCGCCAGGAGGAGATTCACCACTCTTTCATTAGTTTATTCATTTTTGTATTTGTTTATTTAAACAGGGAAGTTGTATGTCAGGACATATATAATAAAGTGTTATTAGCGATTGAAACAGTGTTTTACAGCTAGTCCTGATTGAAACAGTGTTTTACAGCTAGTCCTGATTGAAACAGTGTTTTACAGTTCTCATTGTGCAGGCTTGAACATACCTCAGGTCAGTATGCCTTTCCCAGTTCTCACTGTGCAGAGCATTGGTGGAGAGTCAGACTAGACTACAAAAGGTCTCAATAGATTCCAACATCGATTGTCAGGGACCTCTTTTGTTCTTTGTTTTTTTTTTAGTTTTTTGGTTTTTTTTATTGCTAAGCATCTTTTGCTTTGAGGAGGAGAGGGATTTTGTTTAGCACTTGAATGAGCCCAACAAAGGCGGCTCAGGAGATAGATAATAAAGAAAGGAGGGTGCAAAGCAAACGAACGGTAATTAGCCCCTCTGTGCACTTCATTGCGGCCGTGGCTTCCCTTTTCCTGTGCTCTGATCAGCTGGTGTCTGGTCTGTGTAAACAGGATGTGCGGCCGTGCTGAGACTTCTCCGAGCTCCACACCTCTGTCCTCACCTCGGCCTGCAAGATGCTTCCTGTGCTTTCGACAGCTGTGCGCGAGACACAGGAAACACAACACCAGCACATGGCTCTCCCTGGCTTCCCAGCTTTTCAGTTTGATGAGTTTGTTTATTTTACTGGAATAATAAGAACCCTTGAAACCAAAGAACTCAATTTCAAGGCAAGATAGAATATACAACAACACTTCAACCTGTTTTTTTTTTAAATTTAGTAATTGTCAATTATTTTATTATTTTCTCCCAATTTGGCATATCCAATTATTTTTAGGCTCAGCTCACAGCTACCAGCCCCGCGCTGACTCGGGAGTGCCGAAGACGAGCACACGCTGTCCTCCGAAGCATGTGCCATCAGCCGACCGCTTTTTATTCACACTGCAGACTCACCATGCAGCCACCTCAGAGCTACAGCATTGGAGGATGACTCAGCTTACAAGCAAGCCCACAGGCGCCCGGCCAGACTACAGGGGTCGCTGGTGCACGGTGAGCCGAGGACACCCTGGCCGACCTAAGCCCACCACCCTGCGGGAGGTGCTCGGCAAATTGAGCGCCGCCCCCTGGGAGCTCCTGTCTACGGTCGGCAATAGAATAGCCTGGACTCGAACCGGCGACCTCCAGGGTGGGATTCGTGCATTTGCACATGGGAATGTCTATATTCTCTTGAGACTCCAGACTATGTGTTTTGGTATAATATTACAATTTATGGAATTCTGCATGTTGGGGACACAAAGATGAGACAAAAATTCTGCTTTGGGAGAAAAAAAGTGTGTGTGTGTGTATATATATGTATATATATATATATATATATATATATATATATATATATATATATATATATATATATATATATATATATATATATATATACATATATATATATATATATATATATATATATATATATTATTTACAAAAACTGCATGTACAGAATGTTGTACATCAGATGAAAATATTAAATTGAAGACTTAAATAAGTCCAGCCTTACAACAAATGAAAACAAATGGAAACTTTTAAAGCAGCATTCTCTGCTTATTCAAAAAGAAAAACTTAAAACATTTGAAGTATTGCTTGTTTTTTGGGTAATCTGTCTTGCCATGTTGTGGTACAGAGTTTTAAACTTGACACCTTGTCTTTTATTATTATTATTATTTATTTCAGACATCCTTAGCCAGGGCAACTTACAATTGTTACAAGATATCACATTATACAGATATCACATTCTTTTTTACATACAATTATCCATTTATACAGTTGGTTTTTTACTGGAGCAATCTAGGTAAAGTACCTTGCTCAAGGGTACAGCAGCAGTGTCCCCCACCTGGGATTGAACCCACAACCCTCCGGTCAAGCCCTAACCACTACTCCACACTGCAAGACTCCAAAAAGACGGCCTTTCTTCCTTGAACCATTTGTGCCATTCCTTCAGGATTGGAGCTGCAACCACAGCTGCTCAGCAAAATATTCCTGTGCATGTCATAAAAAAGCTTGATCAGTGGTCTTCAGAGGCTTATGAGATACATAAGGAGCAATATTAAAGACATTCTCGTTGCCCAACAACATCTGGAACCAACATTTTTTTTCCCTCCGTTGCCTTCAGTCACACAAAAGTCGATATCACATTATGTGATCTAATTTTTATTTTATTTTTTGGGGGGGGGGGAGTTAACTATTTTAATTTTTAATATTTTTCACATTCAGCAAAATGTGTGAGGTGGTCATAAATACATATGTATTTACATATATATATATTTTTTCATTTTTGGTTTTTGGTTTGGTTTTGGTTTTTGTTCACTGGGATGAACACAGAAAACCAATTATGAGCGCATAGGGATTCTCTGTGAATCTCAGCCTCTCTGTTCCTTTGGGGGGTGGGGGGGTGTACGATGCTCTTCTGTCTCATCATTTTTGTTCACCGGGATGAACACGTCGCATAGATTTATTATTTTATTGTTTGTTTTTTAGCAGACGGCACTGGGATGCTCCAGGGATGAGGCTGTGCTCCAACTATTTATTTTTATACACCCATTGTTTGGGTTGAAAGTTTTTGGAATCTGTAAGATTTTGTATTATAATAAAGGTGGTTATTTGACGCAAGATTGTCCTGACTGAAACAAGAATATTACTATTTGACTTTAATATACAGTAAAATACCTACAATGTGGCTTGTCAATTGCTGGCTTAAAGCCATGATACTCCATGACCTGAGCCTGAGATGATCAGCCTCAGAAAAGAAAAAGAAAGAAACTAGAAGAACAATTGAGGAACTCAATGAAGGACTTAAAAGCATTAGTTTTATTATGCTTTATAATTCTAACAGTGCTTTTAAACTCTTTTGAACTCTCTGTAACGAGACTCCAAGCTTGCTGAACGGAATATGTGATTGAAACTGGAGCAGCTTGTGAACTTCCTGGGTATAATGATGCATAGCAGCTCCATTAAACAGGCTGGTATTACAGCGCTCTGTGAATACAGGTCTGCTTGTTATTGAAGAGGTCAGGGTGCTGTGTGTGCAGATCTGCTTATTATTGAAGAGATCAGGGTGCTGTGTGTTCAGATCTGCTTATTATTGAAGAGATCAGGGTGCTGTGGGTGCAGATCTGCTTATTATTAAAGAAATTAGGGTGCTGTGTGTGCAGATCTGCTTATTATTGAAGAAATCATGGTGCTGTGTGTGCAGATCTGCTTATTATTGAAGAGATCAGGGTGCTGTGGGTGCAGATCTGCTTATTATTGAAGAAATCAGGGTGCTGTGTGTGCAGATCTGCTTATTATTGAAGAGATCAGGGTGCTGTGTGTGCAGGTCTGTTTGTTATTGAAGAGATCAGGGTGCTGTGTGTGCAGGTCTGCTTGTTATTGAAGAGATCAGGGTGCTGTGTGTGCAGATCTGCTTGTTATTGAAGAGATCAGGGTGCTGTGTCTGCAGATCTGCTTATTATTGAAGAGATCAGGGTGCTGTGGGTGCAGATCTGCTTATTATTGAAGAAATCAGGGTGCTGTGTGTGCAGATCTGCTTATTATTGAAGAAATCAGGGTGCTGTGTGTGCAGATCTGCTTATTATTGAAGAGATCAGGGTGCTGTGGGTGCAGATCTGCTTATTATTGAAGAAATCAGGATGCTGTGTGTGCACATCTGCTTATTATTGAAGAGATCAGGGTGCTGTGTGTGCAGGTCTGTTTGTTATTGAAGAGATCAGGGTGCTGTGTGTGCAGGTCTGCTTGTTATTGAAGAGATCAGGGTGCTGTGTGTGCAGGTCTGCTTGTTATTGAAGAGATCAGATCTGCTTGTTATTGAGGAGATCAGGTCTGCTTGTTATTGAAGAGATCAGGTCTGCTTGTTATTGAAGAGATCAGGTCTGTTTGTTATTGACGAGATCAGGGTGCGGTGTGTGCAGGTCTGCTTGTTAATACAGGGGCTCCCCTATCCCCTGTACCCTCACTACTGCTGATTAAACCACCCCATCCTGGGGCTCCCCTATCCCCTGCCTCCTCACTGCTGCTGATTAAACCACCCCATCCAGGGGCTCCCCTATCCCCTGCCTCCTCACTGCTGCTGATTAAAACACCCCATACTGGGGCTCCCCTATACCCTGTCTCCTCACTGCTGCTGATTAAACCACCCCATACAGGGGCTCCCCTATCCCCTGTCTCCTCACTGCTGCTGATTAAACCACCCCATACAGGGGCTCCCCTATCCCCTGTCTCCTCACTGCTGCTGATTAAACCACCCCATCCAGGGGCTCCCCTATCCCCTGCCCCCTCACTGCTGCTGATTAAACCACCCCATCCAGGGGCTCCCCTATCCCCTGCCTCCTCACTGCTGACTGCTGATTAAACCACCCCATTCCAGGGGCTCCCCTATCCCCTGTCTCCTCACTGCTGCTGATTAAACCACCCCATCCAGGGGTTCCCCTATCCCCTGTCCCCTCACTGCTGCTGATTAAACCACCCCATCCAGGGGCTCCCCTATCCCCTGTCTCCTCACTGCTGCTGATTAAACCACCCCATCCAGGGGCTCCCCTATCCCCTGTCCCCTCACTGCTGCTGATTAAACCACCCCATACAGGGGCTCCCCTATCCCCTGTCCCCTCACTGCTGCTGATTAAACCACCCCATACAGGGGTTCCCCTATCCCCTGTCCCCTCACTGCTGCTGATTAAACCACCCCATACAGGGGTTCCCCTATCCCCTGTCCCCTCACTGCTGCTGATTAAACCACCCCACCCAGGGGCTCCCCTATCCCCTGTCTCCTCACTGCTGCTGATTAAACCACCCCATTCCAGGGGCTCCCCTATCCCCTGTCTCCTCACTGCTGCTGATTAAACCACCCCATCCAGGGGCTCCCCTATCCCCTGTCCCCTCACTGCTGCTGATTAAACCACCCCATCCAGGGGCTCCCCTATCCCCTGCCTCCTCACTGCTGACTGCTGATTAAACCACCCCATCCAGGGGCTCCCCTATCCCCTGTCTCCTCACTGCTGCTGATTAAACCACCCCATCCAGGGGCTCCCCTATCCCCTGTCCCCTCACTGCTGCTGATTAAACCACCCCATCCAGGGGCTCCCCTATCCCCTGTCTCCTCACTGCTGCTGATTAAACCACCCCATACAGGGGCTCCCCTATCCCCTGCCTCCTCACTGCTGACTGCTGATTAAACCACCCCATCCAGGGGCTCCCCTATCCCCTGTCTCCTCACTGCTGCTGATTAAACCACCCCATCCAGGGGCTCCCCTATCCCCTGTCTCCTCACTACTGCTGATTAAACCACCCCATCCAGGGGCTCCCCTATCCCCTGCCCCCTCACTGCTGCTGATTAAACCACCCCATCCAGGGGTTCCCCTATCCCCTGCTCCCTCACTACTGCTGATTAAACCACCCCATCCAGGGGCTCCCCTATCCCCTGTCTCCTCACTACTGCTGATTAAACCACCCCATCCAGGGGCTCCCCTATCCCCTGTCTCCTCACTGCTGCTGATTAAACCACCCCATCCAGGGGCTCCTCTATCCCCTGCCCCCTCACTGCTGCTGATTAAACCACCCCATCCAGGGGCTCCTCTATCCCCTGCCCCCTCACTGCTGCTGATTAAACCACCCCATACAGGGGCTCCCCTATCCCCTGTCTCCTCACTGCTGACTGCTGATGAAAAACGAAAAACAAAACAGAAACTTCCACTTCTCTCAAATCATTCTAAATTAGGCTAAAGATCTGATACAGGGTTTGTTTTAGTGCTTGTCTTTTTACTGTTTTTATTGTACTTTTATTGTTTAGGTACAATAACTAAATAACACATATATGACATTTGTTTTTAAACTATATTACTCACAAAGTGAGTACGCTATTTTAAGAATTATAACAAAAAAAATGTGTCAAGAACTCATTCATACATGCTATTTTTACTTCACTCTAATTCTATGAAAATATAATTCAAAATCATTCTTTCAAGTTAAAAACAATTGTGAATAGGACTAAGTATTTTCACGAATTTTTTATATTACCATATAAGTGCAAACTTATTTATTTTTTGTACTATACATTTGGGTGTCTTGATATTGAGATACATTTCTTTTTAAGTTATCAAAACCCTACCTGAAATACTGTGATCCTGTCAGTTTGGGGGTGCTTAGCCCCAAATAAGAGAAGTCAACATTTCAAGACAGCTCAGAGGGCAGATAAAAGCAAAGCTAGGAGCCAAGACCAAACAAGTCAAAATGTGATATATACTTATGTCAGCTGCGTTTATGCTCTATGAAACATTGTTTATAAATAGCAAGAGCCATCCTGAATGTAGCACGACTTCAGGACTAGAAAGCAGTGCAATGTAAGTTATGTATGTTAGGACCCCAACCCGAAATACACCCCGTATTTCATATTATTTTATGAATGTTATTATTTGTTAGAATTAAACAAATGTAGAATATTTAGGTTGCTATTTGATGTGTTATTTTATTCTTAATACAGCATAAATGATGGTACTCTGCTGTGTACTGCACAGCTCATGTGATACTGTAGCTTTCATTGGAAGACCGACGCGCACTATGACGTTGCTGCTCACTGCTTGAGTTAGGTTGTGCTTTCGGATGATCTTCTTCACATGGGGTTCAGGGTTAGTGAATTTTCTGCATCACGATGATGGGGTCATTTGGAAGACAACCCCACCCCGAACACAAAAAGATTTCAGGGTTCTAAAAATATTAATGAAACCCAACCCGATCTAGACTGTATACCTGGACTGCTCTAACTAACCCAGTGAACCTGGAGCTACATGGTCAACCACAACCAGCCAGAATTAAAACATTCGAGGATCGAGAGAAAAGCCATATGAATTTAAATAGCCTAATAAAAATACCACATGAACAGTTATACAGTACAGGTAAATTTCCAGGTTTCAGTGGTAAATGAATGGCCAGACGTGAATTTTACAGTAAAGTATGAATGGCCAGACATGAATTTTACAGTAAAGTATGAATGGCCAGACATGAATTTTACAGTAAAGTATGAATGGCCAGACGTGAATTCTACAGTAAAGTATGAATGGCCAGACGTGAATTTTACAGTAAAGTATGAATGGCCAGACATGAATTTTACAGTAAAGTATGAATGGCCAGACATGAATTTTACAGTAAAGTATGAATGGCCAGACATGAATTTTACAGTAAAGTATGAATGGCCAGACGTGAATTTTACAGTAAAGTATGAATGGCCAGACATGAATTTTACAGTAAATACTAATGGAAATGCAAAGGTAAAAGTGCTCCTCCACTGGCATACGATTGAGTTATGACTGATATTATAGAGTGTATCAAGAAACGGCTTGATAAACCTCTGGAACCTCATTTCTTAAGGGATTCTGTCTCTAGTTAAAATTGCAGCTGGAGTTCTGGAGCACAAACAGTGAAGAGCTTGTATTAACCTCCGTGGACAGACTCGAGAGAGGCTGGGGAGCAATGGAAGGGCTGCTGCTAAGATCAGTTTTATCGGAAATTCTGAAATGAATCTGCGTCTCAGCCCATTGAACTGAATGGAAAGGCACAAGCAGGACACGATCCATAAACCATACAGTTCAAAGAGAAGCGCCTTACCATTCAACTTAAGAGCCATGTTGAATATGATAAAGGTCAATTTCACCTATTCTCTGCTTGAATTGAAACATAAAGATCAAAAAAATTATTTCTAAAATAAATGTCGATATTAATATTTGATTTGGCAAAAAAAAATCGAATAGTAGCAAGCCTACACATAATTACAATGTTATTATGCATAGTTACAATGTACTTAATGTGTAAATCTTTTTGCACGAGATAACCCTAACCCTAAACCTAACATTTACCCTGAAGTAGTGTGAAAAGCTGAAAGATGAGTGAAAAGAGAACAAACCTCCCTGCCCCAGGCACACAATCAATCTTCCGCTAAAGAAAGAAAGAAAGAAAGAAAGAAAGAAAGAAAGAAAGAAAGAAAGAAGGAAGGAAGGAAAGAGAAAGAAAGAAAGAAGGAAAGAGAAAGCAAGAAATAAAAAGAAAGAAAGAAAGAAAGAAAGAAAGAAAGAAAGAAAGAAAGAAAGAAAGAAAGAAGGCACTAGTAAATGTAGCAACATGTTTCCTTTCTTTTTTCCCAGAGCATCTTTAATGTATTATATCATTTTCTTAAGCCTCCCCTCGAAGGTGAACCCAATCCCTCAGACACCTGGGGCCCTGCCTGTAAAAAATATTTCTGAAAGCAGCAGGGATCGGTCGGAGCAGGCAGTGAAATAAAGCTACCAGGCCTTTCAAAAAAATGTGTAAAACATCCTGCTCTCATTACGCAGCATTAGCAGCCAAGATATAGTTCTGACTTGCACGTGTGGAAAGAAAAAATGAAGCAACAAAAATAAAAAGCTGCTTGTTCTTTGAATAATGAGGTTTGGATCTCATATGATATGCTGCCTGGGGGTGTTTTAAAGACGGGTTATCAATCTTTTCTGTCTTCTAATGAATTTGGTTCCTCGCATGATTTTTTTTTCTCACCCAAACTCCAGCCCCAAAAGGAAAGAATTTTCATCAGCTGGCAAAGTTTTCTGTCAGCTTTAAAATATGGAGTGTGAGAGCTTGTATACAGTGGAGAGCAGCTTAATCTGTGTACCTTTAGTGAAAGCAGGAAGGCATGTGAAGGCTGCAGTCACTTCCTATTTAAAATAGAAAAAGCATTCACTTGAGATATAGCAGTTCCCAGTCTAATTCATGCTAAGCGTTTCACAGGGGTTTGTGCAATCTAATTAAGTCTCTCCAGTAGCTGGCTGAGTTGAATAATGTAAAGACATGTCAAGCAGATCCACATTTGTAGCACATCGCCTGGAGACCAGGGTTCGATCCTCGGTCAGTCTCTCTATACTGCGTTAGGACACTCACCTATCAGCAGGGTTTGATCCTCGGTCAGTCTCTCTGTACTGTGTTAGGACACTCACCTATCAGCAGGGTTTGATCCTCGGTCAGTCTCTCTGTACTGTGTTAGGACACTCACCTATCAGCAGGGTTTGATCCTCGGTCAGTCTCTCTGTACTGTGTTAGGACACTCACCTATCAGCAGGGTTCGATCCTCGGTCAGTCTCTCTGTACTGTGTTAGGACACTCACCTATCAGCAGGGTTCGATCCTCGGTCAGTCTCTCTGTACTGTGTTAGGACACTCACCTATCAGCAGGGTTTGATCCTCGGTCAGTCTCTCTGTACTGTGTTAGGACACTCACCTATCAGCAGGGTTTGATCCTCGGTCAGTCTCTCTGTACTGTGTTAGGACACTCACCTATCAGCAGGGTTTGATCCTCGGTCACTCTCTCTATACTGTGTTAGGACACTCACCTATCTGCAGGGTTTGATCCTCGGTCACTCTCTCTATACTGTGTTAGGACACTCACCTATCAGCAGGGTTTGATCCTCGGTCACTCTATACTGTGTTAGGACACTCACCTATCAGCAGGGTTCGATCCTCGGTCAGTCTCTCTGTACTGTGTTAGGACACTCACCTATCAGCAGGGTTTGATCCTCGGTCAGTCTCTCTGTACTGTGTTAGGACACTCACCTATCAGCAGGGTTTGATCCTCGGTCACTCTATACTGTGTTAGGACACTCACCTATCAGCAGGGTTTGATCCTCGGTCAGTCTCTCTGTACTGTGTTAGGACACTCACCTATCAGCAGGGTTTGATCCTCGGTCACTCTATACTGTGTTAGGACACTCACCTATCAGCAGGGTTTGATCCTCGGTCAGTCTCTCTGTACTGTGTTAGGACACTCACCTATCAGCAGGGTTTGATCCTCGGTCAGTCTCTCTGTACTGTGTTAGGACACTAACCTATCAGCAGGGTTTGATCCTCGGTCACTCTCTCTAAACTGTGTTAGGACACTCACCTATCTGCAGGGTTTGATCCTCGGTCACTCTCTCTATACTGTGTTAGGACACTCACCTATCAGCAGGGTTTGATCCTCGGTCACTCTATACTGTGTTAGGACACTCACCTGTTTACTCATATCTGACCAAGATTGTACTTCTAGTTCAGCCACGATGGGGGAGAGGGTTTATGTTAAGGGAATGTAATGCAGGGCTTGAGGTTCGAGTTCCGTGTACAGAACCTGTTGCTCTGGAACTCTGCTAGTGTAACAGTCAGTGTTGTGAGACACAGTGCCTTTACTAATTCTGTCCCCTCTGCTGGTGAGATGAGGTGAGGGTAACAGCTCTAGAACAATGAATGCAGAGGAGCACGGCTCTTCTGCATTATGGTTATGACACTTGCATGCAGTTCACACCCAGTTACGGAAGTATGCTCAGATCAGCAGTGTATTCACTTTTTGAACATGTATGTTGCAGGCTGTTTTTGGCTTCTTTAATAACAGTCTAAATCAGTTTCAGGAATATCGTATTTGTTTTATGAAAAAAAAAAAAACATTCTTTTAATAACTCATGAATTAAAGCCACAGAGTGGAGAGAATACTTTAGGGCAAGTATATTATCTGAGATTGGAGGACAGTGAAGATGGCTAATAGACTAAAGCTATTCTCTCATCCCACTATTTTTCAGGTGTTCAACAGGTAACACTTGTAGTTACATAGTAGTTACATGGTGAATACATGTGTACTTACACATAATTACAATGTTATTATGCATAGCTACAATGTACTTAATGTGTACATCTTTTTGCATGACATATGTAAGTACACAATTGTATAAGAAAAGGTTTAGGGTTAGGGTTATGTCTTTGGTTAGGGTTAGGGTTAGAATTAAAAACTTTGAGAACATGCCCTATTGTGTGGCTGCAGACAGTTTACCATATTATTATTTTATTATTTTTTGTATTTACACAGTGCTTTTTATACAGAAGTATCGCAAAGCACTTTGCAGTACATAGCAGAAAAAAAGAACAAACCACAATACATTTGTATAGCATGTCACACATACAACTGCCACAATCAGACCATTTAAATAACTGATTTAAATAACAGTATACACATAATAATAATAATAATAATAATAATAATAATAATAATAATAATAATAATAATAATAATAATAATAATAATACAAAAGCAGCAATTTTAAAGTTACATTAAAACCCACTAAGATAAGAAGGCCATTCTTTGATCCTGATCTATCATTTGAGATTCATATTAGGGAAGTTTTTAAAGTATCTTTTTACCATTTGAGAAATATAGCCAAATGTAGACCAATTATTTCTGTATCTGATGCCGAGAGACTAATGCATGCCTTTGTTTCATCTAGAATTGATTATTGTAATGCACTTTTTTCTGGTATCCTAAAACGTGTGGTATCCCGCTTGCAGCTTGTTCAGAATACTGCTGCTAGAATTCTGACTAAAACCAGGAAAAGTGAACATATTGCCCCTGTTTTGACCTCTTTACACTGGTTCCTTGTGCAGTATAGAATTAACTTACAAGGCCCTGAATAGATTAGCACCTAGTTACTTGCAGGAGTTACTGACCCTGTATCTTCCAAACCGCACTCTGAGATCACAGGATGCTGGGCTGCTGGTTATTCCTAGGATCAACAAAAGCAATATGGGAGGTAGGGCTTTTTCTTGTAGAGCTCCTAAATTATGGAATGCTCTGCTTCGTTTGTCAGGAAAGCTGGGACCGTTACAGTTTTCAAGTCAAGACTAAAAATGCACATTTATAAAAATGCAATAAATAAATAAATACATTTTATAAAAGTGCATTTTAAGTCTTAATTTGAAAACTTTAACGGTCCCAGCTTCCCTGATAAACAAAGGCAGAGCATTCTTAATGGTAGCATATATATTGAAAACAACAAGGGACCTATAATGGAGCCCTATGGCCCTATGTATTTACTTTGTAACTGCTATGTAAATACACAGTAATTAGAAACATGCCATGTTCGACATGTATCACTGTACTGTATGTAGTTCATTTGTATCATCGCTCATGGCTGATATCATGAAGGCTTGCAATCCCCATGCTGGACAGAGGCATTGAAGATCCTCCCACTGCATCTCCATTGGGAACAGCTGGATTTATCCTTATACATCAAGAAGGTCTCTGAGTCTGTGGGCCCAACTCTACAAGCCTTTTTAGGCCAGCTGGGTTTAACCTAGAGAACTAGATTCACAGTGACTTTGTGTTTTGGATACAGACAGAAATATTTCTAGGCCAGTCAGGGAGAAGAGTTTTTCTTCACTACTGTACAAAGTCACCCAGAGGTTGAAAGGGTCACATGACCTGTCAATGTGAGCTCTCCAGAGCCTGCACTGTCTGACAAAAGCTGAATTCATGAATTCTTATAACCTGGAATGAGTCTGTTGGAGCAGTTTAGCTTATCGAATGCAGCTGGTGCAGAGACAATAGAGTCACAAAACACCATGCGTAATCAACGCCACCAGCGTCTGTCCATTGGTACCCCTGTCATCTTTGTATCGATTCTGTCTGGAGGGCTTACAGTGATGCAATCTCCATGAACAGCACACAGTCAAAGGGCTGAACGAAACTCAAATTCCAACACACTGGGTGTCAGCAGACGTTAATTATATTGAGCCTGGGGTCTGAGCAGAGAGTAGGAACAGGTCATGCAACAAACTACCAAAAGGCATGGTTTAGCAAGACACACAAGCTTGTCAAAGCTGCTTCTTCTTCTTCTTTTTCTTCTCTGAAAGGGTTATTGCATCTTCAGGAACGTGTAGCACTAACATGTTTCAGGCTCAATTAGATCTGACATGGCTTGCACAGAGCAGTCTCTGTACTCACTATATAAGGCAAACTTCAATTAAATATTCCAGTCCTGTATTTCACAGTATAACCAAAGCAGAGGTAAAGTACAAGAGGATGGTGCCCTAACCCATGTGGCCACAATGCATTAAAGGAATGGGGAAAGTATTTGGAATCGACTAGAAACATTTGAGTAAAGCCAAAAAAAAAAAAATCCTTGTGCATGTGTTGCTGTCAGTTCTTCTTTTTAATCCTTGCATTCTAATCTGCTTGCTTTCCCACGTTCTGAGTGGTAATTGAAAAAAACTAGGGAGGGAATGTGAACCTGTGGCTAATTGCAACAGCTATGTGCAGAATCCTTAATTAAAGTGGAGAGCCGTACTCCCTCGGGCCACACTGCCATGGGATCTGCAGATTCAGTTTACTCTGTTTACTCTGCCTGTGAGTGTGGGCTGCTAGCAGCCTCTCCAGCAGCACGCACATACACACACGCACACACATGCACACACGCACACACTCACACACACCACACGCACGCACACACACGCACGCACACACACGCACGCACGTGCACACACACATACACCACACTCACACACACACATACACACACACACACCACACTCACACACACACACGCACGCACGCACATACACACACACACACACACACACACACACGCACACACACACACACACACACATACTCTGCAATGGGATCTGCAGATTCAGCTCTGTTTACTCTGCCTGTGAGTGTGGGCTACTAGCAGCCTCTCCAGCAGCACCACATACACACACACACACGCACATACACACACACACACACACACACACACACTCACACACACCACATGCACCCACGCACACACACACACCATACGCACGCACACACACACACACATACTCTGCAATGGGATCTGCAGATTCAGCTCTGTCTGTGAGTGTGGGCTACTAGCAGCCTCTCCAGCAGCACCACATACACACACACACCACACTCACACACTCACACACACCACACACACGCACGCATACACACACACACACACCACACTCACTTACAAACTCTGCAATGGGATCTGCAGATTTAGCTCACTCTGTTTCCTCTGCCTGTGAGTGTGGGCGACTAGTCTGCTACTTTGTTGGTTTTACTCGAGCGGGGAATCGACTTTCTGGTCTGGGCGGCAGTTAGACTGAAAGCCGGCTCCACTCTGCACGAGCCACACATTCTGATATGTTTACATGATAAGCTCAACGATAGTATTACTGGGTCTGAACTAGGGTTGCCACCTGTCTGGTTTTACGTAAAACTCATGTGCGGTTTTGATTGGATTGCCAATAATACTTCCACCAATCAGAATGTGTCATACAGTAAGCGATCCTGCCCTCTGACAGACTGGTATGAAGTGCTGGACAAGGGAAAGAATGTGTCAGATGTCAAAGTAAATATGAGAATGGCAGTTTGATGAAGCCAATTTGCTTGAAGAAATTAAAAGCAGACCAGACATTTCCATTAATGGATTTAGGAAATCTGGATTTTATGATTTTATGAAACTCTGAGGCAGTGTAAACTGCGCCTGCTACTGTGGTACCTGTAGGACTGTTCTTTTTTTATGTTAAGCATTTCTGTGCTATTTATTTTACAAGGGGTTAATTAAGTAACAGACAGAATTGTTTATGCCAGACAAAATGGTGCAAATTTGGGTTGGACTGTTATTGTCAATTTGTTGTAGATACTACCATTAAGACAACCACCATAGTTATTGTCCCTAAAAAATATGTTCAAATAAATTTGTTCTGCACCATATAAAACTGAGCTGATTTTGCCAGTGCTTGCTGGTCTATAAACCAGTTTTAAATGTAAAGCATTTTCATTTCTGCTTTATTGTTAACTTTTCCCCTTGTGACAATACTGTCCTATAATTACTACATGATAGTGTGATCATTCCACTTTGTATGTTAGTGAACCATAGCTAAGTTTTAAAACTGAGAGTTAGCAGGTACCTATCGTACTGCAGAAAGTAATCCTTTCCAATGACTGGAATCTTAAAATTAAGGGCCATATAAAGAACGATAAATAGTATACTGTAGCTACATTTCTTTGTTGTTCTCCAAGTTGCTGCAGTAACATTGTAGGTGCTATAACGAGTTACTGTAAATGAGATAATGTTTTAGCAAACAGATCTCATTAAGTAAACATGCATTTGAATGTTTTTTAATTATTATTATTAAAAGTAGAAATACAAAACTGTGGCATTTTTCTTTGTGAACGTGCTAAGTGATAAACTGCAATTCAAAAACCATCAAAATCTACCAAGGTAGGGGCTCCCGAGTGGAGCATCTAGTAAAAGGTGCTCCACGTGGAGCGCAGGATGCGCTCTATCGTCTGGATGTCGCGAGTTCGAGTCCAGGCTATTCCTTTGCCGACCGAGGACTGGAGCTTCCAGGGGGCAGTGCTCAATTGGCCGAGCACCGCCCGGGGGGAGGGAGGGTTAGGTCGGCCAGGGTGTCCTCGGCTCACCGTGCACCAGCGACCCCTGTAGTCTGGCCGGGCACCTGCGGGCTTGCCTGTAAGCTGCCCGAGAGCTGCATTGTCCTCCGACGCTGTAGCTCTTGGGTGACTGCATGGCGAGTCCACAGTGTGAAAAAAGCGGTCGGCTGACGGCACAAGCTTTGGAGGACAGTGTGTGTTCGTCTTCGCCCTCCCAAGTCAGCGCAGGGGTGGTAGCGGTGAGCTGAGCATAATAAAATAATTGACGATTCCAAATTGGGAGAAAATAATAAAAAATAATTGGCAACGACTAAATTTATATTAAAAAAAATCTATCAAGGTAGCAAATCTGTGAATTTAATACCAGCCAAAAGTTCCCGTTACACAGTACAGGATTTCCACTACCTTACTACAAATCTACTATTTAGTACTGATCTGTACAGTCTGTTCCCAGCATATGCTTTTACACACATAAACTTTACAATAGATACAAAAATACGATATATAATGGTAATTAAACCATATATATGTGTGTGTATATGTATAATATGCTTAAAATATTTAGCCATAGCCATTTGTAACATTGAAACATTCGAACCAAATTTCAGTCCATTTTGACTTATTTTGTCTTTTAAAATGATTCTGACCGTCACAAACAGGCTCTTTGGTGACTGTCTGGAAAATTATTTGTGAAAATAAAAACAGACAGCATCGTCGCTTCAGAACTTGCATTGATTACCACGCCATTACTCATCACCATGCCATTACTCATCACCACGCCGTTACTCATCACCACGCCATTACTCATCACCATGCCATTACTCATCACCATGCCGTTACTCATCACCATGCCGTTACTCATCACCATGCCATTACTCATCACCATGCCATTACTCATCACCACGCCGTTACTCATCACCATGCCATTACTCATCACCACGCCTTTACTCATCACCATGCCATTACTCATCACCATGCCGTTACTCATCACCATGCCATTATCCATCACCACGCCGTTACTCATCACCATGCCATTACTCATCACCACGCCGTTACTCATCACTACGCCATTACTCATCACCACGTGTTACTCATCACCATGCCATTACTCATCACCACGCCGTTACTCATCACCACGCCGTTACTCATCACCACGCCGTTACTCATCACTAAGCCATTACTCATCACCACGTGTTACTCATCACCATGGCATTACTCATCACCACGCCGTTACTCATCACCATGCCATTACTCATCACCACGCCGTTACTCATCACCACGCCATTACTCATCACCATGCCATTACTCATCACCACGTCGTTACTCATCACCATGGCATTACTCATCACCACGCCGTTACTCATCACCATGCCATTACTCATCACCACGCCGTTACTCATCACCACGCCGTTACTCATCACCATGCCATTACTCATCATCACGCCGTTACTCATCACCATGCTGTTACTCATCACCACGCTGTTACTCATCACCACGCCGTTACTCATCACCACGCCGTTACTCATCACCATGCCATTACTCATCACCACGCTGTTACTCATCACCATGCCATTACTCATCACCATGCCATTACTCATCATCACGCCGTTACTCATCACCACGCCGTTACTCATCACCACGCCGTTACTCATCACCATGCCATTACTCATCATCACGCCGTTACTCATCACCATGCTGTTACTCATCACCACGCTGTTACTCATCACCACGCCGTTACTCATCACCACGCCGTTACTCATCACCATGCCATTACTCATCACCACGCCGTTACTCATCACTACGCCATTACTCATCACCACGTGTTACTCATCACCATGCCATTACTCATCACCACGCCGTTACTCATCACCACGCCGTTACTCATCACCACGCCGTTACTCATCACTAAGCCATTACTCATCACCACGTGTTACTCATCACCATGGCATTACTCATCACCACGCCGTTACTCATCACCATGCCATTACTCATCACCACGCCGTTACTCATCACCAGGTTGATGGAAACAGGGATGTGTGTTCCCGCGTTTCTGTTTCTGGAAATGAAGGTCACACTGGGAGCCACCGCTAAAGGTTCCTGCAGCAATCTCTTAACTCTCCCGCTTCCCTCTTTATTTAGAGAGAGGTTATCTCAGAGAGGAGCTAGGCGTGTTCATATTCTTCCCTCTCATTTAGAGAGAGGTTATCTCAGAGAGGAGCTAGGCGTGTTCATGTTCTTCCCTCTCATTTAGAGAGAGGTTATCTCAGAGAGGAGCTAGGCGTGTTCATATTCTTCCCTCTCATTTAGAGAGAGGTTATCTCAGAGAGGAACTAGGCGTGTTAATGTACTTCCCTCTCATTTAGAGAGAAGTTATCTCAGAGAGAGGAGCTAGGTGTGTTCATGTTCTTCCCTCTCATTTAGAGAGAGGTTATCTCAGAGAGGAGCTAGGCATGTTCATGTTCTTCCCTCTCATTTAGAGAGAGGTTATCTCAGAGAGGAGCTAGGCATGTTCATGTTCTTCCCTCTCATTTAGAGAGAGGTTATCTCAGAGAGGAGCTAGGCATGTAAATGTACTTCCCTCTCATTTAGAGAGAGGTTATCTTAGAGAGAGGAGCTAGTCGTGTTCATGCACTTCCCTCTCATTTAGAGAGAGGTTATCTCAGAGAGAGGAGCTAGGTGTGTTCATGTTCTTCCCTCTCATTTAGAGAGAGGTTATCTCAGAGAGGAGCTAGGCATGTTCATGTTCTTTCCTCTCATTTAGAGAGAGGTTATCTCAGAGAGGAGCTAGGCGTGTTCATATTCTTCCCTCTCATTTAGAGAGAGGTTATCTCAGAGAGGAACTAGGCGTGTTAATGTGCTTCCCTCTCATTTAGAGAGAAGTTATCTCAGAGAGAGGAGCTAGGTGTGTTCATGTTCTTCCCTCTCATTTAGAGAGAGGTTATCTCAGAGATGAGCTAGGCATGTTCATGTTCTTCCCTCTCATTTAGAGAGAGGTTATCTCAGAGAGGAGCTAGGCATGTTCATGTTCTTCCCTCTCATTTAGAGAGAGGTTATCTCAGAGAGGAGCTAGGCATGTAAATGTACTTCCCTCTCATTTAGAGAGAGGTTATCTTAGAGAGAGGAGCTAGTCGTGTTCATGTACTTCCCTCTCATTTAGAGAGAGGTTATCTCAGAGAGGAGCTAGGCATGTTCATGTTCTTCCCTCTCATTTAGAGAGAGGTTATCTCAGAGAGGAGCTAGGCATGTTCATGTTCTTCCCTCTCATTTAGAGAGAGGTTATCTCAGAGAGAGGAGCTAGTCATGTTCATGTTCTTCCCTCTCATTTAGAGAGAGGTTATCTCAGAGAGAGGAGCTAGTCGTGTTCATGTACTTCCCTCTCATTTAGAGAGAGGTTATCTCAGAGAGGAGCTAGTCGTGTTCATGTTCTTCCCTCTCATTTAGAGAGAGGTTATCTCAGAGAGGAGCTAGGCATGTTCATGTTCTTTCCTCTCATTTAGAGAGAGGTTATCTCAGAGAGGAGCTAGGCATGTTCATGTTCTTCCCTCTCATTTAGAGAGAGGTTATCTCAGAGAGAGGAGCTAGGTGTGTTCATGTTCTTCCCTCTCATTTAGAGAGAGGTTATCTCAGAGAGAGGAGCTAGGTGTGTTCATGTTCTTCACTCTCATTTAGAGAGAGGTTATCTCAGAGAGAGGAGCTAGTCGTGTTCATGTTCTTCCCTCTCATTTAGAGAGAGGTTATCTCAGAGAGAGGAGCTAGTCGTGTTCATGTTCTTTCCTCTTCACTGCTGGGCTGGCAGAGGCCTGGTCAATCAAACGGTAACACTTTAAGTGTCTCTAATTACATAGTAGTTACTTAGTAAATACATGTGTACTTACACATAATTACAATGTTATTAGGCATAGTTACAATGTACTTAACTCTTTAGGGTCCTCCCCATGTTAAAAAGCCTGTGGCAAGCCGATTTATCATTTAGAGATATCTCAAATTCATTTAGAGATATCTCTAAATAAATAAAGATATCTCTAAATCATTTCTAGATATCTCTAAATATTTGAAACTATCTTCAAATATTTGAAGATATCTCTAAATCATTTTAAGATATCTAAAATACATTTATAGATATCTTAAATTGATTTACAGATATCTCTAAATGGAGCTTTCAATGAGACATCTAAAATGCATTTTGAGATATTTCTAAATCATTTAGAGATATCTCTAAATAACTTCCTGTTCATTTGAAGATATCTCTAAATGGACAGAAAGTCCATTCAAAACATAGAGCATTTTCACAGGAAATCATTTTGAGATATTTTGAAATGGCTTCCTGTTCATTTGAAGATATCTTTAGAGAAGTTATTTAGAGATATCTTAAAAATAACCTCCTGTTCAATTAGAGCGATGAATTTTTTAGTTGTTTTTTCAGTTTTTTTGGTTGCTTTTAGTCACTTTTCTATATATGGCCAGAATTCCTTTATTTATTATCCAATAATTTTTTTTTCCATGTTTCCTACATGTTGAAGTTTTATTGTACACTGTCAGATTTGAGCTGGCCATGCTAAAATATGTCTCTCTTTTTCTTTGGTTTTTGTTATCTGTATTGAACAGGGTGTGTTTCAGACTATTTAACTTGTTTTTTATAGAAGCCCTGTGTTTGCACATTCATTTCATGTATGACATGCAACTGTAACCTTTATAGTTAAAGAGTTATAGCCACAAATCTAACAACAGTAAAAAAATAGCTTGGACCCTTTAATGTGTAAATCTTTTTGCACAATATATGTAAGCACAATAGTATCAGAAAAAGGGTTAGGGTTAGGGTTAGGTTTAGAGTTAGGGGGTTAGGGTTAGTTTTATGGATAAATCAATCAATCAATTAGGGTTATGTCAGGCAAACAAACACAGTGCTCCCCCTTCATATAGTGGCCCTTTATACTGCGGAACAGGTTATAAGTCGGTACGGTCATGGCTCCCATTTGCCCCATAATGCCATTACACTAACACTAATATTCTCTTTATAAGACGGAACACAAACAGCACAGTCTCTTAACTATTGCTTTATAAAGGGGAGCACTGTATACACATTAAGTACATTGTAACTAGGTATAAGTACACATGTATTTATTAAGTAACTACTATGTAAATGCACAGTAATTAGAGACGCTTAATATAAAGTGTTATCAATCAAACTGCAGAGCTGTTTACATTCTGTATCTGGATAACACTTTGCATAAAGTGTTTCAAACCACACTATAATTACAATGCAATTGCATGTGTGGTAACATAGTTATTACATTACAAATACACAGCTGCATTGTTAAATAAAGTGTTATTACAACTGCCCACATTTGTTCATTTCTGTGTTACTACAACATAGTAAGGATGTAGTTAGAGACACTTCATGTAATGATCTGTAGTGATTCTGTTAGCCTCTAATAAATGCACACATGTAGAATGTTTGATTGAATGTTAGGGACACAGGCAATGCGTTGCTTGATTGAATCTCCCCCTGAGATAAGGACAAGGCTGTCTTTCCCAGCTATCTTTGAACTTTCTTGTGGAACTATGGTAGCTCCTTAACATCTGCAGAATTTTTTTTTTGGTTTTGTTTTTGTTTTTGTTACCAGTTACATGCACACCTGGTTTCTAAAATCCCAGTATATCTTTCATCTCAGCTTGCTTCTTAAAAATGAACAGCGCAGAATGATTGAGTCAGCCCAATGTGTTGTATTGTCTGCACATCATGTTTTAACATGCACAGAATAAGATCTGCTTGAACTATTTTCCAGCCACATCCTCACATTGTACCGTTAACTCTCAGTACGTCATTAACTGTATACTTTAGTTCAGGGTTCATACAAACTTGTAGGTTGCTTTCTTTTTGGTGTGTGACTTTTTTCCCACTCAAAACAAAACTGTGGAAAATCCATTCCATTGTTTTCAAAATCCCCCCCATCACTGTGCTTGGAAATTTGATCTCTACTCTACAGATGTGCTTCAGGAAAAGCAATCCTAAAAGATGCCTTTAATAAACGCCTATCAGGTCTCATTCACAAAGACAACACAACATTACAAATACAACGTGCTCCTCGTATGTCAAAAATCCACTTTCAGAATGAATACAATACAATGTGCTGAAACCCACGGTCTGTGAGACTGAATGGAGCTGGAGAAAAAAAACAACACATGATTAAGACATCAAAATGTAATCAAATCGTACCCAAAATCTAAAACTGTAAAAACTAAACAAAATTCAGTTTTGTATATATCGTATGTTTGTATATAGCGAATGTGTTGTATGACACACCACACCACGACAAAAAAAATAAAACATGTATTTTTAATATGAGCCGTTCACACTGCCTGCGATTCGACGGGCGGCACTGAAGCAGCACTGAAGCGATGCGAATAAAATAGGACAGGTGTCTATTTTGCGATTTTGTGGCGCAGCAGCTAGGGAACTGACCAATAAGGAACAGCAGAACTTCCTTGTGCACCTTAAGTAAACAATGGCGAAAGAAAAGATAATTCTTACAGTATCAAAATACCTGGAGCTGTACAATAAAGGACACAAACATTATAAAGACACAGCAATGAGGGAGAACATCTGGCAGTCCATTTCCAGGGAACTGGGTATAGCTGGTGTGTATGATTATTTTACCTTTGCTGAAATAAGTATTCTGAAAAGCTATTGTGTATTCTACATTTTTTTAGCTGTATAACGAGACAGATTTTTTTTTTCAGCTGATGTGATAGCTGCCTATCACATTGCGCAAACCTGTCACCACTGGTGTGAAAGGTGTCGCAGCGAAAGTACCATTTTATTGCAGGACAAATCACATTGCATCTGGTGTGTGGAGACCTTACCCATAAGTCTAAACCTAAACCTGCTTGTACCATGACATAAAATTTTAATCAAGCCCAGAGAGGAAATGTGATGGGGTGCTAGCTCGCCCCTATAATTTGTGGTGTTTTGTTATTGTTATTTTTACTGTTTTCATTCTGATTATTCTTGTTTTGGTTTGGATCAGCAGGGAAGGGGTTAAATTCCTCCCTGCAAAAATACATGTGAGAATGTGGCTGGAGCCTTAAGTGCTTAATTGGTAATTATTAGTTAATTGGGCTCCAGCCACAGACTATAAAAGGCATGTGAAACCCTTTGTGGAAGAGGGTGATTTGGAGTGGTTTTGTTCAGAGACAGAGAAAGTGGTGTCTGTAAAATACTTGTTTAATTTGATGTGTTTTGTTTGGAAACCTTTTGTTTGGCCCTTGTGCCTTTTTATTTGTGTTTTGTCAATTAAAATATTTTGGTTTCACTGCATTTTCTGTCTCTGAGTCTTCCCTCTGCGGCTAACCTGCCACAGAAATATAGAAAAATTACCCCTGGAAGCAAAGAATCGCTGTTTCAGTACGAAATGCACCAACATGTCACTTTTCATGTAATTGGTGGTGGGGGCGGGGGGCCTGTAACACACAGAGTCCTCGATTCTACAGGAGACAACCTGCCGCCCTTCTTATGTAACTTCAGAGGGAGCTGAGGGGAAACAGGAAGATGTTATGTAAGTCCTGGTTAGACAAGCGCAGTGCAGCATTACCACTGGGACAACCCGACGCCATTCAGCACAGTTATTCTCATGTCCCCTTATTAAGGCTCTTCATTCACCGAGTGAGATAGCATATCTGGGTGACAGCCATGAATCAATGAGGTCTTTTTTTTTTACACAATTACGTCTGCCTATCTAAATACCAGGCTCATTTCATTAAGGACAAGCTAGAGTGCTTTTTTTTTTTTTTTTGTAAGTAACAAATAAAACGTTGTGTTCGCATCACAAAGATATATTAGATACAAGCTTTTTTTATTTGGACTTTGTCCTGTTTTATTTTCCATTCCAGTGCATGATGAATGGTAATGTTGTTTTTCAGGATACCTGCAAGGAGACTGACACAGTTCTCCAGTAAGTCCCCTTGCTAGATTTGAACCAATTCCCAGATGTGACAATGTTATTATACAGTACATAGTTGCAATGTACTTAATGTGTAATTTTATTTGCATGATATAACCCTAACCCTAACCCTAAACCTAACTCAATTATTCTGTACTTACATATATTGGGCAAAAATATTTATATGTTAAGAACACTGTAACTGTCCATTATTATTATTATTATTTGTTTATTTAGCAGACGCCTTTATCCAAGGCGATTTACAGAGACTAGGGTGTTAGAACTATGCATCAGCTGCAGAGTCACTTACAATTACATCTCACCCGAAAGACGGAGCACAAGGAGGTTAAGTGACTTGCTCAGCGTCACAGAATGAATCAGTGGCTGAGGTGGGATTTGAACCGGGGACCTCTTGGTTACAAGCCCTTTTCTTTAATCACTGGACCATACTGCCTTGCGTAATAACATTGTGTTTATGTGTAAGTACACATGTATTTACTATTACGGAGCTCAAAAAGCGCCTGTGCCACAGCTCGAGGCGACTGCACCATGCTACACAGAGAGGCGCTGTGTTTACATTGAGGAGGAGAGTGTCCACTCCGCAGGATTAACTACTACGGAGCCTTTCAACTCCAAGTCGGAGCCTGTGAAAGCTCTGCCCAGCTAGGACCGTCACAACGACCCAGAGTCACTGGGAGGCCAGGACTTCAGGAGCAACAGCAGCAGGTTAGTTGAGGGGATGTTGATTCCAACCAGTATAGAGAGGGTTTCGTAGTGTAGTAGGTTCTTGGCTCGCCTTTTGGGGCAAACTTTTATTTGTAGCTTTGTTTTGTTTTCTTTATTAAATCTGACACTAGGGCTACCATTGCTGGTTCTCTAGTGACAGTCTGTGTGTTGAATAAAATCTGCACACCTGTGCAGCTTGTCAACACCCAGTGCTCTTTGTCTGCCTCATTATTATTCAGTGACGACCCACACACATAACACTTCCCCCTGTCAGATATGACAGAAACAGAGCCTGAAAGCTCGAACCATGGAAAGTTTTGCCATACTGGGACCCTGCTGAATGACCTCAACCTTTCCAGTAGTATTTTTGTTATCCTCATAGTAAAACGTATTTTGCTTAAGTTGCTACACACACACATATATATATATATATATATATATATATATATATATATATATATATATATATATATATATATATATATATATAGTAAGAAAGAGTGGCATCGCCTTTAAGAAATGGCGGCGCCAATAGAGAAACTACATCACCCAGGAACCTGAGCACTAATGGATAGGGCGGGGTTTCTGGGTATATAAGGAAGTAGGGCAGGACAGTAGGGGGGGGGGGGTGATTGTGGGGAGCACCGCCGGATTGTCCTGCTGAAAAGAGCCTGCAAAGTCAAGTGTGTATCATAAAGTATTGTAAGGTAAAGTGAACGCTTTCATTTGAACAAGAATTCTTTATTGAGTTTATACTGAGTGCGTTTTTCCTCTTGGTGAGGTAGTCTTTTATTTTTGTAAAGTTTAATTTGTTTTCTGAAATGTTTGTAGATAAAAACGTGTATTCTCGGCAGTTAGTTTGAACACGGTCCCGCAGTTTCCGTGGTGGTTGGTTGTGCGCTGTCACAACTGCCGTTTGTTTTAGTGTTGTGTTTGACACGGGACCCGGAGGTAAATTGGTCATTCACGCGCTGCAGGGACAGCAAGCTGTAACAGAAGGAACTGAAGCAACAGACTTTATTTCCAGGACATTGTATATTGTGGGACAGACACGAATAATATTACATACAGGTTGTGTGGGAAGTGTGGATACTGTGCTTCAACTCTGGGACACTCTGTGCTTCCGTGGACGACTGGGACGTTGGCTGCAGGGGTCCCTTCCCCACAGCCCGGATACAACTTTATTATCACCGTTGTGTACTTCTCTTGGCGTTCGGGGTCACGTGAGTTGTGTTCCTGGAGCCCTTCTGCAGAGGGGGTCCGTGCACACACTGTCCTATGCTTACCTATGTTACAGAAATACTCCAGAAGAGGGGGCCTGTTTTGTACTTACCTGTGCGTCAGGACCGCTCCAGCAGAGGGAGCCCGTCCTGAGGTTGTCTGAGTTGCAGAATCACTCCAGCAGAGGGAGTTTGTTCTATACTTACCCGTGTTGCAGAGATACTCCAACATGGGGGGAGCCACCTCTGTGATTACTTGGAATACCAGGCTACTCCAGCTGAGGGGGCCTGCTCTGAGCCTACCAGCGTTACAGGACTACTCCAGCAGAGGGAGCTTGTCCTGTACTTACCTGTGGACTGACCCACCCGGGTTGAAGAAACCTCTTTGATACTTACCGGTCTCCTCGTCCAAAGTTACCAGTGAAGTTCATCCCGGTGGACTCGGTCCCATTTGGGCGGGTCTTGCACAGGCCACGGCCTGTAGGACACAGTAGTCTGGCAATAGCTTATAGAGGGTCGAAGAAGTGAGTCAGTTAGTGGCCCGTACAGGGCATTATTATATAACAGAAACTGTTTGTTTGTGTAAATATTGTAAATAAAAGATACTTGCCTGAAAGTTCAACGAGTCTGTTCCAGTCGGTGGGAGCAGCAAACCAGTAACACGCAGGGTTACTCCACTAGTTTGTTACTATATATATATATATATATATATATATATATATATATATATATATATATATATATATATATATATATATATATATACAGTATATTGGAGCAGGTCATTTCTAACCCTATACTGTATACTGTATAATAAGTGCATGTTTAAAAAGAAAAGTTGGCAAGTCTATTTTGTTTTCCACCCCCTGTGGTCTAATACTCTCCCGTGCTCATTTCATCCCAGCCTCCGCAGCTTTGTTTGAAAGAGAAGACTCCTCAAATCACATCCAAAATGCCTCTTATTGTTCCTGATTCCTTCAGTCCGATAGGGGCTGTGGCTCTTGATAGCCTCTCACCGCTTCCCCTGCTCAGCATCGCTAAGCAGCCCACTCACTCATTCATATGATAACCACACTTAATAGCCTTCACATTAATTAACTCATTTTAGGCCTTCATGCTTCTGAAGTGAGGAGGATTTTGAATTGCTTTTCAGGTTGATTGAACACAGCCCCCCCCCCCCCCCCCCCCCCCCCTGACCAAGCCAGAACAAGAAGAAAAGGAAGAGAAAGCCACAGAACTGCAGCACCTCCATGGAAACAAACCTCCAGGCCGTAGCATCATTGGACCAAGCTTTTTTCTTTCATTGCCCCTCCAGGACTGGGCTATGAAACATCATCAGCAATTCTAATTGAGCCCGGGTAGCGTATGGGAACCATCTTTCAGGGCCGAAGATTAATTTGAGTCAGATGTGTGACTGAATCCTTTTACACACACACACACACACACACACCCCACACGCACGCACGCACACACACCACACGGACGCACGTACACACACACAACATGCACACACACACCACACACACATCGCATGCACACACACTTGCACACACACACATGTTCACACTGTGAGTAGAGGCAGGTTCGGAATGGGGCTCTCCTCAGCATGCTAACTCTTAGCTTAGATGCCTCACATACTAAGCAGCTCTTTTGTGCTCCATTTTACTTTTGGTATTCTTTAATTAATTTGATAAGTTTGCACTCTTTTAATATGTTCTTTAAACATTTTTGAATGGCTGTATTGCATCAAGAGAACTCAATACACCTCCCCACCTCCCCACACTCTTCCTTTGAATTACATTTATTACAATTGTATTAATTTGTGGTATTTACTATTCATAGCTGGATTTGATATGAAAAAAACGTTCAATAGAAAACTGCATTTTATACATTTAATGGCCACAATTCGATTATATCTGTTTGTTTTTTATTAAAATGTCTTCAGATTTTCTGTTTTTATGTGTATTCCCTTCCCTGTCCTTTACTTAATCTTCAGTGTCATGGATATTAATTCTGTTTCATGAAGAAAGGAAAAACAACATCAGAAGTTCTGCAGTAAACATGTTTCTTTTAAATCCTGTAAATAATAAATATTGCTCTCTAACGCTTTTTTGTGTTTGAAATGTTGAACTTCTAACCCCACATGCCCTGATAAGAAAGCAGGCCACCGAGACAAGGGTGAAATAAATACATATAGTAATTCTGGAATTCTGGGACGGGTTCATTACTGACTATGAATTAAACACCCCCTCTAATTCTAGTGCACACATTATAGTTCTCTACATCCAAACCTTGATCTTCCATCTTAGGATAGCGATGCCTGATGGAGAGTAATACTGTAGGTCTAAAAAGGAGCTGCCAGAGTACCCTACTGAACCCCTTTCCTGGGAAAAGGGTGCATGCTAATCCAATAGAGTCAGGAGTGCACCAGGCACGCAATACAGGAGATGCCAGAGTACCCTACTGAACCCCTTTCCTGGGAAAAGGGTGCATGCTAATCCAATAGAGTCAGGAGTGCACCAGGCACACAATACAGGAGCTGCCAGAGTACCCTACTGAACCCCTTTCCTGGGAAAAGGGTGCATGCTAATCCAATAGAGTCAGGAGTGCACCAGGCACACAATACAGGGGATGCCAGAGTACCCTACTGAACCCCTTTCCTGGGAAAAGGGTGCATGCTAATCCAATAGAGTCAGGAGTGCACCAGGCACGCAATACAGGAGATGCCAGAGTACCCTACTGAACCCCTTTCCTGGGAAAAGGGTGCATGCTAATCCAATAGAGTCAGGAGTGCACCAGGCACACAATACAGGAGCTGCCAGAGTACCCTACTGAACCCCTTTCCTGGGAAAAGGGTGCATGCTAATCCAATAGAGTCAGGAGTGCACCAGGCACACAATACAGGAGATGCCAGAGTACCCTACTGAACCCCTTTCCTGGGAAAAGGGTGCATGCTAATCCAATAGAGTCAGGAGTGCACCAGGCACACAATACAGGAGATGCCAGAGTACCCTACTGAACCCCTTTCCTGGGAAAAGGGTGCATGCTAATCCAATAGAGTCAGGAGTGCACCAGGCACGCAATACAGGAGATGCCAGAGTACCCTACTGAACCCCTTTCCTGGGAAAAGGGTGCATGCTAACCCAATAGAGTCAGGAGTGCACCAGGCATGCAATACAGGGTTTCATCTGCTGCTTTACCCATCAGGAATAAAACCAGCTTGCAACAGGGAGATCTCATTTTGTATTGCTTTGTACCTCCGTCCCTTTGGCCTCTCTCAAGCAGAGGCTCTGAATTGGAATGAATTGTGAGGTGGAGATGATGTGCCAATGGGAACAAGGTGTAAATCACCAAACTCCTTTCACTTGTGCCCTGAGATTTTTTATTGACTTATTTATTTATTTTGGTAACACTTTAAAATAATGGCTGCAAATTCCTAATGAATTCCAGCTGAACATCTTCTGAAGTGATTCATTTTGAAGTGAGCCCTATTAATTCATGTGGGTTTAATTACCATGCCATGTTTCTTTGTAACACATGATGCTGATCACATACTGTATATAAAGCATGCATTCATGTATGACTAAACACTGCTCACAATCACCTGGTGGGAGAGTAACATACCTTATACATCAAGTGTTACAAAGGAACGTGGAATGAATACGGGTAATTAAATCCACGTGAATTAACAGGGCTGACTTCAAAATGAATCACGTCAGAACTCAGAGGAAGTCATTCATGTGTTATTCCAGGTGTTATTCCAGGTGTTATTCAGGTGTTATTCAGGTGTTATTCCAGGTGTTATTCAGGTGTTATTCAGGTGTTGTTCCAGGTGTTATTCCAGGTGTTATTCAGGTGTTATTCAGGTGTTATTCCAGGTGTTATTCAGGTGTTATTCCAGGTGTTATTCAGGTGTTATTCAGGTGTTATTCCAGGTGTTATTCCAGGTGTTATTCAGGTGTTATTCCAGGTGTTATTCCAGGTGTTATTCAGGTGTTATTCAGGTGTTATTCCAGGTGTTATTCAGGTGTTATTCCAGGTGTTATTCAGGTGTTATTCAGGTGTTATTCCAGGTGTTATTCAGGTGTTATTCAGGTGTTATTCCAGGTGTTATTCAGGTGTTATTCAGGTGTTATTCCAGGTGTTATTCAGGTGTTATTCAGGTGTTATTCAGGTGTTATTCAGGTGTTATTCCAGGTGTTATTCAGGTGTTATTCAGGTGTTATTCAGGTGTTATTCCAGGTGTTATTCAGGTGTTATTCAGGTGTTATTCAGGTGTTATTCCAGCCGCTATCCATTTTCAATTTGCGTTACCACTTTATTTGATTGTGCAGGAGACTCATCTTTGTGCATCTCACTTTAAAACAAGTGATTCTTACAGTGATCACTAAGTGATTGCTTTGAACCTATTTCATTGGCTTTCCATGTCATTCCAACCACATTATAATGATAGAAGCTGAAATGCAATATTTCCATAATGAAATAACCAAATGAAATGACATCACTGCTGACCTGTAAACCCGCTTGAGTTATTGAATTATTCTTTCCATGTATTGGCTCTGAAATCAATATCCTTTTCCAGTTTTCAAATGTCAGGAGTAATTGGTAATTAAACCTCAGTGCTTTGATTGAGAGAAAATTGAGCTAAACTATGAAATGCTGCATTTCAAAAAACATTAATCCACAATCCTGTGATTCAAATTGTAACTATCTGCTGTGGAAAGAAATGTAATGTGAATCACATGGAATTCCAATTTAAATACATTTTGTAACTGTCCATATAGAATTGCATATTATGGTATATCACTATAAGTTTGATTAATATGAATGTATGCATTATTTAGTAGGTGGGTACCCCATTATGTTTTGAGACCAGTAATTTAAGATTAAAGCATTTTATCCTTTATTTTGTATTACCGTTTTTATGATTGTTTTAAGTGTTTTTGTCCTGCTTGAATGATTTGTCTCTTTTTTGCCATTGATTTTGTAATGTTATTTCTTACTGCCTTTTCTTGACACGACCGCCTATGAAATGAGATGTATCTCTCAAGGGCTCTACCCTTGTTAAATACATTTGAAATTTGAAAAGGGCACAATTCAGTTAGCTTTTTTTTCGCTTGATAAAAATTGCAAGAAGTGAGGAATGTGAACAGGCTGCAATGTCAGTTTCCATTCAAGCTGCACATTATCGCTGGCTCGCGTTCCCTTTATCCTTGTAGCTCTCCGTGGAGGCGTTGCCAGGGCCCATTGTATTAGGGATTTAAACCTAAACTACGGACCTAATTCCGCTTCATTAGGTGGTGACACTTCACAAGAAGTGCCTATTCGTGTGCAGTGGAGGGAACACTGGGGCTTAGGGTAGGATTCCATGTGATTTACCTTCCCCAGGTATGCTTGTATCCTGCTTTGCCATGTTAATTAAGATGCTTTACTATTACTTTGCTGGTCTTTGCTTTGCATACCTATGCTTTACCATGCTTTCACTGTTCTTTATTGCACTTTGCTGTACTTTTACTGTGGGGAACATTTATAAGGGTCATCATGAGGAAGGCATGCTGCTTGGATCTTGTACTAGCACTAAAAACTAATAAACCTGATATCATCGAAACAGATTCCTGCAGGGTGAGCAACCGCAGCTAACCCAAGGGCCACATGCGCAGCCTTCAGGGACGTTGATCATATTTTTTTCTATTGTAGAAGATTATGTCTGTTTAACTATCTCAATGCAGCTGTTCTTGAAACTGTTTTTTTTTTTTAAATACATTGCATAACCTTTGCTTCCTTGCATTACCTAATTAATCATCCCTGATATATAACGGTGCAGAATTTTCAAAAGGGGATACAAACCAGCTAAAGCTAGTGCAGGGCAAGAAGAGGGAAGCTAGTGCAGGGCAAGCCACAAAGCTGCTTTTCATTAGGGCGTCCGTCACCATAACCCACAATGTGCTGAGCATGGATTATTTCTGCAGGATGCGGAGGAAACGTGAGCTCACCTCAGTGAAGAGACTGTAGTCTGACACTCAAGCCAAGACAGTTACTCCATTAGCCTTAATAATGAGCCATATGGGCTGCATTAGCTAGCTGATATAAATATTAATGCTATGCTTGAGGCTTGGCCTTTGTAAAAAGCAAAACTGGTTTCAAAATAAAGGCATCACATCAGTTGGGTCCCAAGACAGAGTCTTTATTCCCCGTCTAGATCATTTAATTTTTTTTTTTTTTTTTTTTAATGCCTACAGTACGCACTGCTACATTGTACAGTATCTGCTGGTCACAATGTTTTATTTTGGAGCATGTTAAATCGTCTGGCAAGTACTTTGTGGTATTTGTGCAGTATCGGATGTTGTGTGCTCGGCTGAATTTGAGCCCGTGAAGTGGGTTTCAGAGGATTTGGCCACCTTGTTGAAGAGACGGAATGACTGTTTGACCCCTTTTTTAATTCCAGCCCTCCCATGCTGCAGTGCAGCTCAATGCTTGCAGTGCTGGGATACAGTTACTGAGCCACAGGTTCCAGCACTGATGTACCAGATAGCCCATCCCAATTAGGTCAGACACTGCAGTACAGATCAGTGTAGCGGGCAGTGTTGTGTGATGCACGGCCGTTATGGATTCTATCCCCTGTCAGTGAGATGAGATGAGGTTAAAAGCTCTACAACCATGAATACAGATGCGCCTGGCTCTTTTGCACTGTAGTTAAGACTCGCTTGCAGTGGGCTGGTACACGCTCAGCATCTGCCTTGTTACATCTACAAATATGCTATTATTTACTATAATATCGCATACTATTATTTTCCCATCTAGCAAACATACAGAGTTTTCAGTCCCAGAAAAAGAAACAAACTAACTACAGTGCTCCCCCTTTATAAGGCAGCCCTTTATACTGCGGTACAGGTTTTAAAGCGGCACAGTCATGGGTCCCATTTGCACTATAATGCCAGTTTACTAACACCGTTATTCTTGTTATAATAATCACCAGTTAATTATATAATACAAATGTAATTAACTTTGTTTGAATACACACTGAGAAAGGTGTCTGCAGTTTTTAAAAATGAATTTCAAATTAATAAATAAATCCTCTTTTTTTAAAATATGTGAAGTGAGGGCTGGTCTTCTTCTTGTAACTTCGCTCAGAAGCACATTAATCAACCTTCTCCTGGACAATTTGGATATCTGCGAATGATTTATGATTAAAAATATAATGTTTTTGCAAGGCAGTCATTTATCTTTTTAATGACTGACACTGCGTGGTATACAGATGTTCTATTATGCCTTAAATAATCACAAAGTACGGATAATGAGTTCATATTAACTTTATCATTCAGTATGGGGTCATTTGAATTTCTAGAGCAGTCAGGAAGTTGAATAATGGCAATTACCATAGCTGGTATTTATTAGAACACTCCAACTGTGTCCACACCGATGGGTTTAATGCTTGCGGTCACTCATCATAAAGCAGTTTTGAGTAAGTGATACAAAGCGTGCTATCATTAATGCTGGGGGGTACTCATACTAATGAAACCAGCCTGACTTGGTATCTCAATCTCCAGTTTTGCACTTGCAATGCACAGGAGGATGATATGAATAGCTAGCTGGTGTGAGGAGCCTTGCTTTAACCCCATAGTCTCTGGAATCAGATCTTTCTCACAGCCTCTATGTGTCCCAGTCTGTGCAGACATCAGCTGTCATTCGTTTCCAATAATGCACACTGCACACTGCAGACTGGGTTACAGAAGCTTTGCACATTCACTGCTGCATCAGCTGTCATTCGTTTCCAATAATGCACACTGCACACTGCAGACTGGGTGTACAGGATCTTTGCACATTCTTTGCTGCTTGGTTTTGGTTATAGAAAATTGTTTTATCTGTTCAAAATAAAAACCCACACTGAGATCACAAAAATCAATGAGTAGTTTTTAGTTTTTGGGGTTTTTTTTCTTGGTTGTGCTGAATAAAATAACAGTAAAGAAAGTTGGGTGGAGGATTGTTGAATTTCAATATGCAGTATATACTGTATGAAGATCTTTTACCACCTTCTAGTCTTTACCATTGCAGATTTGTTGTGATTTCGCCGTTTTCACGTTTTTTCCCATGGTTATACAGTACTATGGTATGCATTTACAATAGTTTACCATGGCCTGCCATGTTTATTAAGTTTTACCTCTCTGGTTATCACAGGGCTTCATTTTTGCTTTGCTTCATTTTTACTATGGTAAACTTTTATAAGGGACCATTAAGACCATGTCAGCCTTAATAGAGATATTAAAACTTACTACTATAAGAATCTTAAAGTTGTTTTTATACACACATAGCAGCCCTCACTTGAAACAAGTAAGAGATCATGCTGAGGGTATCCCATCTTAAATCAGCCCTCTCCTCCAGTGCTGGGCTCCAGCCCACTCCCCATGGCAGCACTCCATGCCATGAAAGTCCTTTGTATCCAGTATCAGCACTGCGCTCCTGCTCTGAACTGACCCTTTGAGAGCAACAGGCAGACAGGCAGTCAGGGCTGATAAGAGGCTGGATGAATTGCAGTCACTGTTCTCTGAACCCTGTCTCTCCATCACAGAGCCCGCTTTATTCTCTGTGTGTGGGAAAGTGGTGGGTGAGGGCTGGGGCTCTGGTCCTGTCCTCCTGTACACTTGCAGGGTTTAATTAGCTGGATTAGACAGCGAGAGAGAGGCTGGATGGTGGCGCGTCCTCGGGATGATGGCTACGCGGGACAAAGGGTATTATTTACTCTTCGAGGGCTCTGGGTATTTTTACATATAGAACAGCCTCAGAATCCACTTCATCCCACTCTACTCCAGCAGAGTGTGAGCCTTCCTTCCTGTGTGTGATCCGATAAACAATATCAGGAGGGTTGTGTGGAAGAGAGGGAGCGAGAGAGAAGCGGAGATGAGAGAGAGGGAAAGAGAGGGGGAGAGAGGGAGAGAGAGAGGGAGAGAGAGGGGGAGAGATAGAGAGAAGAGAGAGAGGGAAAGAGAGGGGGAGAGAGGGAGAGAGAGAGGGAGAGAGAGGGGGAGAGATAGAGAGAAGAGAGAGAGGGAGAGAGAGGGGGAAGAGGGAGAGAGGGGGAGAGAGAGGGGGGGGGATAGGAGAGAGACAGAGAGAGAGGGGTGGAAAGTTACAAGTTACAAGTTTTACAAATATAAAAGAACCACAATAAATAAGAGTAATTTCACAGGCTCCAGGGATCAGCCTAAGCCTCCTTCTTTAAAAGCCAAACAAAATTTTCTTTAAATATAAACATTAAGATTTCCTTCTTCATTCAGTGAGCAAATTGCCTCTCTGACACATCACTTCATCTGGAAACCTTCTATGTTATGGACCAATTTAAGACAGGTGAAATCCACCTTGAGCTGCTCCCCACCATCACTTTGAACAGCCTGCCCACCTGAATCAGACCGGAGCCTAACAGCTTGCTTTTCCGAGATTTTAAAATGGCTAGCTTTGCTTGCCCTAAAAGAAAATTAACTATTATACATATATTTTTATCAGTCCTCCTACAGGGGACTCCAAAAATAAACATAATTTTTGTGTAATTAACTCCCAGCCTCTGTAACAGCTCACTTAAGAGATTAAAAAGAGGGTCTAACCTCTCACACTCACTGTATCTAATTTTCCTCGTGTACAGAAAACACAGTCCGAGCTGATATTCGGATCTACAGTATTTTATGAAGAAGCCTTCCTGTGGCTAATACTCCATGTATGAGTCTCCACTCTACTCTTTTATGCAGAGGAGGCTTGTACAGTACCCTCCATTCTGGATTCCCCTCCTTTCCTATTGACAGGTGAGCTCTCCATCTGGAAACCCATATTAACCCTTTGCGGTCCATTTATTAATTGCACGTCAGGCACGCCAGGTCTAATTAATTTTCACACGCGCAGTTAATTTTAGACGCGCTGTTTAAAAGTATTTTTTTCCACAGTCAAACGGGTTTAAAAGGCCCTGCATATCAACAAAGCACTCACTAGGCATCTCCAGCCCCGCCCCACCCTTTCGTTTGCTATAGCGTTCACCTATGTAAGAAATAAATAATAATAATAATAATAATAATAATAATAATAGTCGTACATACCGATCGATCATCTCCGGATCACTCGTTTTATCAACAAACTCCTCAATAATGCGATCCAAGTCATTATTTTATTACTATAACATCTCAAAAAAGCTCTGCAAATGTCCGTGTTTTCTGTGCGCTGATTCAGTCAGCCAGCTTGTTTACTTCAGACCATCCCCGTTATCTGATACCTGATACCATGTATGACTATTCATGAGATATGCCTTTTTTTTTTTTTTTTTTTCGACTTGTCTCTGCTCCTGTCGCTCCCATTCGGCAATTGAATGGTTTTCTCAGCTTTTTCCGGAGAAAAAACGACTAGACACCCATTTATTGCGTTGCTATAATGATGTCGGACCCAGTCCGACAAAGGACCTGTGAGGAATAATTGCAACGTCGGACCCAGTCCGACAATGGACCGCAAAGGGTTAAAATCTCCTGTTTTTGAAAATGACAAGAAATCTCTTATTAAAAAAAATATTATCAAAGATAATCCTCCTGGGTATACAATAAGTCTGATCTGGATGAATAATCTTGTCCATACAGCACGCAGGGCATTTTATGCTATTAAGAGAAAAAATCATATAAAGATCCCATTTAAAATTTGGCTAAAAACTTTTGAAAGTGTCATCCAGCCCATTGCCCTGTATGGCAGTGAAGTGTGCGGTCCGCTCACAGAGCAGGATTTTACAAAATGGGACAAACACCCAACAGAAGCCCTGCATACAGAGTTCTGCAAAAGTATCCTGCAAATACAAAGGAAAACTCCAAACAATGCCTGCAAGGCTGAATTAGGCCAATACCCACTATTGACTAATATCCCAAAAAAGAGCAATTACATTTTGGCTCCATCTAAAAAATAGTAACATAAACTCTTAAACCACCATAAAGCCCTGCAATACCAAGAGCAGAGCCCAGAGAAGAGTCCCCTCAGCCAGCTGATCCTGAAGCTCACTGCACTAACACACACTAACACCAACCAGCTTCAGGACAGCTCCACTCTAACATATACAATCAGAGTCAACTAAATTATAGCACAAAACAAACAAGATTATCTTATTCATTGGGACACACACACTAAAACACAAAGCAAACTGGAATGCTATCGGGCCCTAAAAAGACACTACACCCTGGCTGAATACCTGACCAGGGTGAAAAACAGTAAACAGAGACAGACCTTAACAAAGTACAGGCTCAGAGAGCACAGCCTGGCCAACGAGAAGGGTCGACACAGGCAGACATGGTTGCCCAAAGAGGACAGGCTGTGTGATCTCTGTCAGCTCAATCAGGTTGAGACAGAGATACACTTTTTACTGCAGTGCACAAAATATAAGAATATAAGGGAGGCCTTCTTCCCAAAAATACAACATCTCTGCATAGATTTCTCAGACTTGCCAGACCCAGAAAAACTCCCCATCCTCCTCGGTGAGCACACAAGCTGTATAGAAGTGGCAGTCCAGTAGACAAGCGCAATGCCACAGCCTGAGGGACAGGGAGTGACACTGAGGCTCCTCACACAAGGAGGAAAAGAAAAATAAATAAATAAATAAATGTTATAGAATACATATATAAATGTATATCATTATTCTCATCATTATTGTTGTTGTGGTGTGTTTGAAGTACTGTGTTGTTTTTGTTTTAATTACATATGTTTTAAATGTTCATTGTAAAGATGGAATTTACCCATCATTGCTTTGGCAAGACTTTAGTAAAAAATCAGTCATGCCAATAAAGCAATTGAAATTGAAATTGAATTGAGAGGGGGAGAGAGGGAGAGAGGGAGAGAGGAGCAGAGAGAGGGATAGAGAGGGGGAGAGGGGGAGAGGGAGAAGAGAGAGGGGGAAGAGGAGGAAAGGAAAAGGGGAGAGAGGGGGAGAGGAAGAAAGAGGGAGAAAAGAGAGAGGGGGAGAGGGGGAGAGGAAGAGTGAGGGAGAGGGGGAAAGGGGGAGAGAGAGAGGGACAGAGAATGAGAGAGAGAGGGAGAAGGGGAAAGAGAGAGAGGAAGGAAGAGAGAGGGGAGAGAGAGAAGGATAGATAGAGAGAGAGGGCCAAGGGGAAGGAGAGAGAGAATGGGGTAAAACGTGACTTCTCTTCATAGGCAAGCTTTGAAACAGGAAAATTCATTACATGACATATTTACCAAGTGTTTTCACTAAATGGCAACTAATGTAGCTGGTGGGTTTCCAAATGAAAACCAAATGAAAGTACTGCCTGCTTTAGAAATAACAGAGCAGTGTCTATGAGGCTAATTTCACCGAAGGAATTTGTGTTCGTTTTTACAACTTTCAATGTTTGGATGAAATCAGAATTAATCTGCAGCTGTGGATTCACTGGGCTTTAAGCAGGCTGATAACTAAGAAGGCTTATAAGTTTTTGAATTGATGTCTCTTGTAATTTATTAGCATAGCCATGGTCTTAGGCAATATGGTCTTTGGTACAGAACTCTGCTTAACTTCATTACCAGAGTATAGAGTTACCAGGTTTCACTGAAAGGGATCCATTTAGCTTTAAATGTAAGTCTCCCGTAGTTTAAAATGTATGCCATCTGGGCTTTATATTCCTCAAAGGGCCGGGCTGTATGTAGGGATCAGGGTTTTATTTTGTTATTTGGTTGTGATTATTTAAATGATCATTTAACAAAATGAACGTTAACAGTGATCTCTGCACCATAACATGGTAAAATGCAACCTTTGAACCTTCAGTGGCAGAGTCATGGGGGGGTGGGTCAAAGGGCATGAGACACAGAATAATCGGTTCAAGAGGTTAGCCCTACAGGAGGCAACGGCAGAGTTCAGTTAGAAACGGGGGGGGGGGGGGGGGCGGGGGGCTACCGATAGAGAAGGATTAACAAGAGCAAGCAGTTAATATCAAGCTTCCTTAACTGACTTAAGTGTGGAACATCCTTTGCAGCTGACAAAACAAGAAACAAGTGAAGCAAAACAGTTTTAGGTAAATCTCATTGTATGATCATTGGTCATTTCAGTCTACAGTTCAGTGAAGAAGAAAGAGATTGCTCTTGCAAAATCCCTATTCATTCTTCATTTCCCGGGAACATGCATTCTTGGAAAGAGCATGTCGAATCTCAAAAGATTCATCCTGTGTAAAAACATTCCATGGCATGTTATTTCAAATGCCGGCAGCTTGCTTTTTATCTGCCTTCATTTAAAGCTTTTGCCCACGACCACTGCACAGCAGAGTTGGATTGCCCTTGATGTTTCCATAACCTTCGCCCTGCAATGCCTAGTTACAAAAATCAGTCCCTTATAAATGTGTACTACCGTAAAAGCATAGCAGACTGTAATAAAGCACAGTGAAAGCATGGTAAAGAATAGGTAAGCATTGTAAAGAATAGGTAAGCATTGTAAAGAATAGCAAGGTATGGTAAAGCATATAAAAAAGAAACATGGCAGACAAGGGTAAACTATGGTCCTTGCATAGTATAAGCATGGGAAAACCAACCATGATAAACTTGTATAAGGGAAAGTTCTCTCCTTCCCCTACCTTCCTGATACTGGCAGTAGTCTAGTGAAAATCTCTGGTAGATGGCGCCTACTTCCTTGTCAAGGCCAGCTATATGTATATTTTTTATATTATTCCAATGAATTAAGTTTATAAATAAAGTTCGGGAGGAGGGTCAGACACCAATCTCCGCGTCACCAAAGTTACACATTAGCTAATTAAGACTGTTAGCACTATAAATACCCTCTTCACTTACCTCTCATTTGCGTTTCGATTTCATCATACATGCATGCATCATGGACAACATTCTGGATTTTTCCGTTTTGTCGGATAATTACCCGTTTCCCTGGAGCCTAGATCCACTCAACCAGCTCAACCACCCCTTCCCGGGTCAACTCCATGACAACTTTGGTTGGCGGTATTTACCACTCCAACCTAAAAATGGGTAATTGTATGTAAAAATAATGTGATATCTGTATAATGTGAAATAATGTATAATGTGATAACTTGTAACAATTGTAAGTTGCCCTGGATAAGGGTGTCTGCTAAGAAATAAATAATAATTATAATAATAATAACAAGCCCCCCCTATCCTTCCAACAGTAACCTTTCAGGTTACCCCCCTCTCACTGCAGTTGTCCAGCAGGCCCCTGTAATGACCTCTCCAACCACCATGGGCGTCCTGCAGGTGCCAATAGTGGTCCCTTCCAATGCTTTTCTTCCATCTGGCTTTTCAGCTGTGGGATTTCAACAGGGCCCAGCAGCCCCCTTCTATGCCTTATACAGATATCATATTATTTATTTATTTTTTTATACAATTACCCATTTATACAGTTGGGTTTTTACTGGAGCAATCTAGGTAAAGTACCTTGCTCAAGGGTACAGCAGCAGTGTCCCCCACCAGGGATTGAACCCACGACCCTCCGGTCAAGAGTCCAGAGCCCTAACCACTACTCCACACTGCTGCCCAATATATACTGTTATAAAGTGAAATATTCATGAATATGCTGTATACTGTTATAAAGTGAAATATTCATGAATATGCTGCATACTGTTATAAAGTGAAATATTCATGAATATGCTGCATACTGTTATAAAGTGAAATATTCATTAATATGATACTGTTATAAAGTGAAATATTCATGAATATGCTGCATACTGTTATAAAGTGAAATATTCATTAATATGATACTGTTATAAAGTGAAATATTCATGAATATGCTGCATACTGTTATAAAGTGAAATATTCATTAATATGATACTGTTATAAAGTGAAATATTCATGAATATGCTGTATACTGTTATAAAGTGAAATATTCATTAATATGATACTGTTATAAAGTGAAATATTCATGAATATGCTGTATACTGTTATAAAGTGAAATATTCATGAATATGCTGTATACTGTTATAAAGTGAAATATTCATTAATATGATACTGTTATAAAGTGAAATATTCATGAATATGCTGCATACTGTTATAAAGTGAAATATTCATTAATATGATACTGTTATAAAGTGAAATATTCATGAATATGCTGCATACTGTTATAAAGTGAAATATTCATGAATATGCTGTATACTGTTATAAAGTGAAATATTCATTAATATGATACTGATATAAAGTGAAATATTCATGAATATGCTGTATACTGTTATAAAGTTGGATTTCATACTGTAGGGTTTCATATAAAAAAGACAAAAGACACATTAGAATTGTGAGCCTATGCCATGCTAAGCACAGTTCCCTGTTAGTGTGACTTGTACCATGCCAGTGTCAAAATATATATATATATATATATATATATATATATATATATATATATATATATATATATATATATATGTTAATGACGAATCTAGTTTTACCTGGGAAGATGAATCTTCTCCCAAGTCCCAGGTCTCTTGTAGACTTCATCAGGTTTTCCTCCAGGATTTCTCTGTACTTTGCTGCATCCATTTTGCCCTCTATCTTCATGAGCTTTCCAGGCCCTGACACAGAGAGGCCAGTCTAGTTTCGCCAAGGCTTCTGGGCGAATCCCGAAGTTACCACTTTTTTTCGGCACTCCCCCGCATCCAATGGGCCCAGAACTTGAAAAAAACGACTGGGCGAAACCTGTTTATTCAACAGTTTTCACTGAATTTCGGGCCGAGCCCAGGCGAGTCTAGTTTTGTCCAATGCTTCAAAATGTACCACCACTGGAAACCCAGCACACAGTCGATACATTGTTGTCAGAAGTGGAGGCGAGGCAGGTACCCCGGCACGCATTTGGAAGCTGGTAGGGGAGAGTGTAGAAATGCAAAACTAGACTTGCCCAAATAATTGGCATAGGCAAAACTAGATTGGCCCAGCATTGACATTGAAGCTTTAGATGAAGCTAAACTTGCCCAAATTAATAGCATGGACGAACCAGATTTGCCCAGCATCGATGTTGAAGCATTAGGCGAAACTAGACTCGCTCAAATTAATAGCATGGACGAACCAGATTTGCCCAGCATCGATTTTAAAGCATTGGACAAAACTACTTGCCCGGGCTAGCCCCGAAATTCAGTGAAAATTGTTGAAAAAATGGGTTCTGGGCCATCTGGAAACGGGCATGTGCTGAAAAAAGTGGTAACTTCGGGATTCGCCCAGAAGCCTTGGTGAAACTAGACTGGCCTCTCTGCGTCAGGGCCTGGAAAGCTCGTGAAGATAGAGGGCAAAATGGATGCAGCAAAGTACAGAGAAATCCTGAAGGAAAACCTGCTGAAGTCTGCAAGAGACCTGGGACTTGGGAGAAGATTCATCTTCCAGCAGGACAATGACCCCAAACATACAGCCAAAGCCACACTGGAGTGGCTTTAAAACAAAAAGGTCAATGTCCTGGAGTGGCCCAGTCATTTATTTATTATTATTATTTGTTTATTTAGCAGACGCCTTTATCCAAGGCGACTTACAGAGACTAGGGTGTGTGAACTATGCATCAGCTGCAGAGTCACTTACAACTACGTCTCACCCGAAAGACGGAGCACAAGGAGGTTAAGTGACTTGCTCACGGTCACACAATGAGTCAGTGGCTGAGGTGGGATTTGAACCGGGGGCCTCCTGGACCACACAGCCTCCAGTCAAAGCCTGGACCTCAATCCAATTGAGAATATGTGGAAAGAGTTGAAAATTACTATTCACCAACGGTCCCCATCCAACTTCACGGAGCTTGAGCAATTTTGCAAAGAAGAATGGGCAAAAATTGCAGTGTCCAGATGTGCAAAGCTGGTAGAGACTTATCCAAATAGACCCATTGCTGTAATTGCTGCCAAAGGTGCCTCTACCAAATATTGACTCAAGGGGGTGAATACCCATGCAATCAATTATATTTTCTGTTTTGTATTTGTAATTAATTTGGAACAATTTGTAGATTTTATTTTTCACTTTGACATTATGGACTTTTTTTGTGTTGATCAGTGGCAAAAAACTCCTAATTTAATCCATTTTGATTCCATGTTGTAACACAATAAAATGTGGAAAAGTCAAGGGGGTGAATACTTTTGAGAGCCACTGTACATCCTTGCAGTGTTGAAAGGAAGGTATATATTTTTTCAAGTAATGTGGAAAATCTAAGTTGGGCGATGAAAAGAAGCAAAGCTTCTAGAACACACCCAGCATGCCCCTTTCTACAGCTGCCAGCTTCACTGTTTTGTTTTGTTTTGTTTGTCAAAACAATAGACTTGCAAACCAGTCTTAAAATGTACTTGCTTACTCCTTTGCCCAATTGGAAAGTTGTTTTGCAGATGTCATAGCAAAAAAAAAGTTTATCCAATTCGCCAAGAATATTTATCATTGCACAATAATGGTTATATTCCTCAAGTTTAGTTGGTAACACTTCATTACTGTGTATGTCCATAGTAATTACTTAGTAAATCCATGTGTACATGTGTACTACAACCCTAACCCTAACCCTAACCCTAACCCTAAACCTTTTCTGATACAATTGTGTACTTACTTATATCATGCACAAATATGTACATGTTAAGTACATTAATTATGTGGAAGTACATATGTATTTTCTAAGTAACTACTATGTAAATACACAGTAATTAGAGACACAATGTAATGTGTTACCATTTAGTACTACTTTCCTATCACAAAAAAATGGTTCACTTTGCACTCTGAATTATAGACACATGTTTCTGTGTGATTAGGTGGCTGTATTTTTTAATATTTGATTCCAATCACTGAAAAATCTAAACTGGAATACAACGCAAATTGATTTGTGTTTTGTTTACATAAAGCCCATTAACAGAGCAGCATGCAAGGCCCATCATTGTCTTTGAAAGCGGTGCTGGAAGGTGATAGGCACACAGCAATGCTTGCTATCACCTAAATCAGTCGCTCTCATGGTTTCATTCTATCCACCCATTCAAAAGTCAACACTGTAAAGAAAGCAGCTCCTTCATCGGGACAATATAGTGTATGACTTGTTTGTCAAACTCTCCAGTGGTTTAATTCTTCTTATTTGTGGTCTTCCTTGGTGTGTGACTGCAGAAGGATGTGAGGAAGGAAGTGAAAGGGTTCAGGGACTGGAGGGAAGGAGATTATCTGTGCTGTGACAGGCGTTTCCACGGCTTTCCTCCTGTGGAAAGCAGGGCCTTCCACTCCCACACTGAACCTAGCCCAGCAGCACTGCCTCCCCGAGGGGATCCAGATTCCATTCCAGCCTTCATCGCTGGGACCGGGTTCCAATGCAGCCAGTGGAGTTGAGTTCTGGTGGGTCTCACACCAGCAGCACTGCCTCCCCGAGGGGATCCAGATTCCATTCCAGCCTTCATCGCTGGGACCAGGTTCCAGGTGGGTCACACCAGCAGCACTGCCTCCCCGAGGGGATCCAGATTCCATTCCAGCCTTCATCGCTGGGACCGGGTTCCAATGCAGCCAGTGGAGTTGAGTTCTGGTGGGTCTCACACCAGCAGCACTGTCTCCCTGAGGGGATCCAGATTCCATTCCAGCCTTCATCGCTGGGACCGGGTTCCAATGCAGCCAGTGGAGTTTTCTGGTGGGTCTCACACCAGCAGCACTGCCTCCCTGAGGGGATCCAGATTCCATTCCAGCCTTCATCGCCTGGACCGGGTTCCAATGCAGCCAGTGGAGTTGAGTTCTGGTGGGTCTCACACCAGCAGCACTGCCTCCCTGAGGAGATCCAGATTCCATTCCAGCCTTCATCGCTGGGACCGGGTTCCAATGCAGCCAGTGGAGTTTTCTGGTGGGTCTCACACCAGCAGCTCTGAGAGGTCACGTCACTTACAGCAGTGGTGCACAGCAAGGCCCATTCTAGCCCAGGTATTTTGCAGTGGTAATGCAGCTTTCAGTCCAACAATGATAAGCAGCCTTTAACGGTTGTGTTTTAAAACAAATGTCCTCAAAATGTATATGAATTCCAATGGATATTCCTCTGGTGTTCCACCTGGATTCATTTTGCAACATTATAAGAGTCCTCTTCAGGACTAGGATCTTACAGAATGCATTATTTAGATGTTATTGCTATGAAGCCCTGGGAAATCCTCTTGCAATTCATATGAATTTGCACAATTATTTCTTACCGCTTTAACCATTGGTAAAATCCAAATTAGCTTCATACCCTTATATTATTGGCGATTTTCAGATTGTACCACCTTAAAGGAGGGGTATAAGACATTTGTGGAATGTTGAGTGTATAGCAACGTGACTACTTTATGAACCCCAGTGAGTCAGAGTACGGTACTGTGAGCTGCAATAGTAAATCAACAACAACACCCTGTAAGCCAGACTAATCTACATACAGAAGGTCATTATTATATATTTTTTTAGTTCAGCTGAAGAAATGTTAAGTGTCTGAGCTATCCAGGGTCCCTGAATTAGAAGAGTAAATGGAGCAGACGGGCTCCTTTGCTCGTTGAGCTGTAAATTGCCTCCGCAAGTCCGGGATTAGTTACAGCATCCTCGCTATGCGGTCCGGGGCACATTGGGCTCAAGCAGGAACAAGGTTGTGTAATTATAGCAGCACAGACATAGGAAAAGAGATGTCATCCAGAGGACAGCAGAGGCTGCTAATAGTCAAACTGACTCTCAGCCTGTCTTTCTATATTTACACTGTTGGATATGTTTACATTGGGAGAGGGGGGTGCAGAGGGTGGGGGAGGCAGGGGGCAGACAATTTGTTCTAGTCATCTCAAGCTGCAAGCTGAAAATATTACTTTTTGTATTTATTTTAATTTTTTTAAATAGGTGCATAATGAACGTAACATTTGCCCATGGTTTCTGCATATGTTGAATATATATAAACAGATTACTCACTGAGGTAACAGTTTACATTAAGTGTCTCTAATTATGATGTATTTACATAGTAGTTACTTAGTATTTACATGTGTACTTACACACATTACAATGTTATTGTGCATTTTTGCAATGCATTTAAAGTGTAAATCAAAGAATGAGCTCTGACTCTTGTAGTTAAATTGCCATAGGACTGTTGTTACATGTTGAATATTATTATATAGTTTGCGGTATTCACCCACAGGCACCACACCCTGGATTTTGAGCTGACAGTCTCATCATACTCATCCAAACTCAACCACTTGGAATCCAAGATAATCATAGCTTTAATAGTCCACACTGACTTCTTAAACCATCATTATTCAGTGATGATGGTTTTTATCACCATGGCCAAACATAGAGGAAGCCGAGGAGGTTAACAGCTTTATATACACCCTAACATAAACATATTATAGTTTCCAATACATCTTATTACCATATATATATATATATATATATATATATATATATATATATATATATATATATATATATATATACATACAGCTCTGGAAAAAATTAAGAGACCACTGCAAAATTATCAGTTTCTCTGGTTTTACTATTTATAGGTATGTGTTTGGGTAAAATGAACATTTTTGTTTTATTCTATAAACTACTGACAACATTTCTCCCAAATTCCAAATAAAAATATTGTCATTTAGAGCATTTATTTGCAGAAAATGACAACTGGTCAAAATAACAAAAAAGATGCAGTGTTGTCAGACCTTGAATAATGCAAAGAAAATAAGTTCATATTCATTTTTAAACAACACAGTACTAATGTTTTAACTTAGGAAGAGTTCAGAAATCAATATTTGGTGGAATAACCCTGATTTTCAAGCACAGCTTTCATGCGTCTTGGCATGCTCTCCACCAGTCTTTCACATTGATGTTGGGTGACTTTATGCCACTCCTGGTGCAAAAATTCAAGCAGCTCAGCATTGTCCTGCTGGAAAAACCAATCCTCAGAGTTGGGGAACATTGTCAGAGCAGAAGGAAGCAAGTTTTCTTCCAGGACAACCTTGTACTTGGCTTGATTCATGCCAAAGCTGCCCGATTCCAGCCTTGCTGAAGCACCCCCAGATCATCACCGATCCTCCACCACATTTCACAGTGGGTGCGAGACAATGTGGCTTGTAGACCTCTCCAGGTCTCCGTTTAACCATTAGACAACCAGGTGTTGGGCAAAGCTGAAAATTGGACTCATCTGGGGGTGCTTCAGCAAGGCTGGAATCCGGCAGATTTGTCTTTGTGAAGGACGCATGAATCAAGCCAAGTACAAGGTTGTCCTGGAAGAAAACTTGCTTCCTTCTGCTCTGACAATGTTCCCCAACTCTGAGGATTGGGTTTTCCAGCAGGACAATGCTGAGCTGCTTGAATTTTTGCGCCAGGAGTGGCATAAAGTCACCCAACATCAATGTGAAAGACTGGTGGAGAGCATGCCAAGACGCATGAAAGCTGTGCTTGAAAATCAGGGTTATTCCACCAAATATTGATTTCTGAACTCTTCCTAAGTTAAAACATTAGTACTGTGTTGTTTAAAAATGAATATGAACTTATTTTCTTTGCATTATTCAAGGTCTGACAACACTGCATCTTTTTTGTTATTTTGACCAGTTGTCATTTTCTGCAAATAAATGCTCTAAATGACAATATTTTTATTTGGAATTTGGGAGAAATGTTGTCAGTAGTTTATAGAATAAAACAAAAATGTTCATTTTACCCAAACACATACCTATAAATAGTAAAACCAGAGAAACTGATAATTTTGCAGTGGTCTCTTAATTTTTTCCAGAGCTGTATGTATATATATATATATATATATATATATATATATATATATATATATATATATATATATATATATATATATATACATATATATATATATATATATATATATATATATATATATATATATATACATATATGCCTAATGCTCATTGCATCAAGAGGACTACTGACTTAGCTTGCCTGTATTGTGCGTGTTCCAGCTTGACTACACCACTGGTTGGGCCCCAGCTGTAACGACGTTGTTGTTTTACTGCTACCTCTCAGGAGTGAGCTGTGTTTCAGCAGAGAGTGGAAGCATGTGTGTTGCGTTAAGACTCTTGCAGTAAATGTCTTGTTTTACAAGGCTCAGCGGCGCACAGAGCTTTGTGAACTCTATGTTATGTTTTTTTTTTATTTTTAAAGCCCTGTCAGATGCATTATGTGAGCATTTTACTATCACCTCAGGGCAAACCTGCAGGCATTTTCAACACTGAAACAGATTTAACAAAACAGAGGCTTAGCTTACCTGTGATCAATATGATGCTATCTTTGTGTTTTGGTAAGAACTGGACTATCAGGCTACCCAACACAGTTTGTCATTTGTATTTTTGGTAACACTTTATATTATGGTTCTGCTTATTAATGTTTTATAAATATAGTATATGTGCTTAACAACGATGCTATAGAGTGTTAATAGAGCATTATAGATGGTGTATAACCATGCCATAGCCATAGATGGAATTATGTTTAAACATCCCAAAGTAGAATAGGTGGCTGAAAACTACCCCCTTTATAAAAACATAATTCTGTCTATGGCTATTGCATGGTTATAACACCCTATAACATAGTTATTAGGCATATATTATATATTTATAAAACATTTATAAAACATTAATTAGCAGCACCTTAATATAGTGTTACCATATTTTTTTTAAGAGAACTTTCTTCACAGCCAAGGAAAGCGATAAGATTCACAAGTTGTGCAGTGCCGGAGACAATAAAGAGGAGCAGAGAGTAAAAGAAAAGATTCCCAGTTCACTCCTTAGAATCCTAGACTCTGAATGAGTTTATTGTAATGTACATGATATTTTAGTAATCAGTCGATTCTCAAGAGCTAATACAAGTTTTAACTAAATTATCCACATGTTTTTGTTTGTTTGTTTGTTTTGCAGCAACAGCAGCCACTTTCTAGTTTAAGAATCTTAACAGCTTTTAAAGAGTATTAAAATGAACACCATCAATGCAATAACATGATAACTTGTTTAGTTTAGGGTTAGAGGCAGTCCTAAAAGCACAGCACCCCCAAAACCATGAAGGGACAAAAGTGATAGTGATCCCATATTCAGCCCCCCACCCAAACATGCACCATGCCCCTGAATTATTTTAAACTAGTGAGGGGTTACATTGTACTGCAGTCAAATATGCTGCTTTACATTGTGATCCAGTGCTATGGTGCTCACTGCCCTCATCAAAATAGATTTACATAAACCGATTATTGTTGTTAAATTTGTGAGCAAAACATGTGGTGAAATTGAGTTTTTAATAAAGTTAACCTTTTCATATTTTGCCAATTTTCTTAAAAAAAAGTTTGTTTCCAAACAAGTCAGAAGTCTGTGTCCAAAGTCCACCGAAAACATTGACACAACATTAAAAATGGCAGCTGAATTTCCTAGAAGCCTCTATAAAAGTTTTACAGCTCCAGTCAGTCCCAGAGGGCATCTCAGCACTGTTTACTCCTGGAAGAGGAAGAGCGCACATTCCCCACAGCTCTACAGTTCTTTCAGTCCAGTCGGAGGGAACAGCCTGGAGAAATGTTCCATCACAAGGACGTTCCTCTCCAAAATAACCCTGCTTCCACATATACTGAGGCTCACTGTTACTTTCAGACCTACTCTGTGTCTGTCTTCGTCTCAGCTGGAAATTAGAAGCACACAGCCTCCTTGTTCCTAGAAAACATAATTTTAGCAACTTAATTTTGCCAATTCCAAGGTCATTCTACTGCTTGTGTACAGTTGTGGTCAAAAGTTTTGCATCACTCTGTAGAATTAACACATTTTGCTTCATAAAGTTGAATGAAACCTGCTGAATAATGTTATGTTAACATATTGAATTACATACCACTTTGTAGTTTTCCATTTACTTAAGGAAAAAGCATGTTGTGCCTGATATCATCCCCCTGTTCCTCTCTTTACTCTTTCTCAGGTGATCCCACTAAAGCAGCGGTTGGTGTTTTCTGAGACACACGGACTCAGTTACTACTGTATATCTTTATTAGTTTTTTTCTTTGTTTAATACGGGATATGTGGTGTGAAAAAACAAAACTATGCATACTGTCCGTACAACTTGATGCCTTCATCTCCCAAACCCATCAGCCTCTCCTCCCCAGAGCCTTTGTCTCCCAAACCCATCAGCCTCTCCTCCCCTAAACCCATCAGCTTCTCCTCCCCAGAGCCTTCGTCTCCTCGTAAAGGCCCTGCTCAAGCGACCCGCAGCCAATACATTCTCACAACCATATGGAACACGAAGTATTGCTCCATCAATTACAATGCTTTCTGGAGAAGATTAGGAATCCAAGCAAGAGGCAGGGTGTTTAACCCTTTGTGGTCCATTGTTGGACCTGGTCCGACATTGCAATTATTCCTATCCGGTCCATTGTCGGACCCTGTCGTTTTTTCTCCGGAAAAAGCCGAGAAAACCATTCAATGGCCGAGTGGGAGCGACAGGAGCCGAGACAAGCGAATAAAAAATAAATAAATAAATAAAAGGTGTATCTCATGAATAGTCATACTTGCCATTGGCATCCCATGTGTGCGGTCATAAGGAAACAAGCTGGATGTTACTGTATCAGCGCACAGAGACTATCACAGACATTTGCAGAGCTTTTTTGAGATGTTATAGTTATAAAATAATGACTTGGATTGCATTATTGAGGAGTTTGGTGATAAAACGAGTGATCAGGAGATGATTGATCGGTATGTACGACTATTATTATTATTATTTATTTATTTCTTAGCATATGTGAAAGCGAACGAAAGGGTGGGGCGGGGCGGGGCTGGAGATGCCTAGTGAGTGCTCTGTTGATATGCAGGGCCTTTTAAACCCGTTTGACTCTGAAAAAAAAATACTTTTAAACAGCGCGTCTAAAATTAACTGCGTTTGTGAAAATAAATTGGACCTGACGCGCCTGACGCGCACTTAATAAATGGACTGCAAAGGGTTAATTCTCCCATCTGTTGCAGCTCTGGGGTCGAGGGCATTTGAATTTAGCCATTCTCGATTATCTCCAGCTTCAGTGCATGCAGTCTCACTCAGCATTACCACATGTTATGGATTGGGTCTGACCCTTGCTGACTTTCTTTTAGATTCTTCAGCTCCTCCTTGAGCAGTGTAGAAGGGCCTCAGGGGACTGCTCTAAATTATAATAAGTATGGTGACTAAGTGTACCCAAACATGAATATATTAATAATAATAACATATTCTTTACAATTTAGGACACCCTGGCCGACCTAACCCTCCCTCCCCCCTGGCCACGCACGGACAATTGTGTGCCGCCCCCTGGGAGCTCCCGTCCACGGTTGGCTGTGGAATAGCCTGGACTCGAACCGGTGACGTCCAGACTATAGAGCGCATCCTGTACTCCACGTGGAGCGCCTTTACTGGATGCGCCACTCGGGAGCCCTAGACACACTTTTTAAACCAATGTTTTCTTCTAAAAAATGTCCAGCATCTTAAAATTCAAGTATAGTGATGCGTGTATTAAAACTGCCAAGAGCAGAAATTACTGCCCGAGTACACAAACAGGAATGTGACTGAGAAAAGACGAACAGAAATGTTGCTGCCCGATTTTGAATCATCCATGACATACAGGCAGCCATTTTCACAGATGCAGAAGTCATTGTCTGGGAGATATCAAGTAAGAGGTTTCCTCCGACTCAAAGGATGAGGACTAGGAGAGATATGCTGGCATGTTAAATTACCAATATACAATATGCTTTATCAATATGCCTAATAGACAAGTTTGTAGCATTCCATTGTAAAAATGTAGTATTCCTTTGTATAAATGCCTGTATAATTGAGATTGTATCTTTGTAAATGGATTCTTATTTTATGTTTTATTTTTTCCTCAAATTGAGGTTGTGAAATTTGGGCTGTGTCTAAAATTCAAGGGCATCTTAAATTCGAAGGAAAACTGTAATTCAGAATACACATGGACTGAATCAGAAAAACTTTCTCTCCCCAGTGAGCAAACCTGACAATGTTCCGAGCAAAAATAGTTTGTATTGTATGTTGCTGCTCCAGTCTCCGGGATGGTAGTGTTGTAATAAAAAATGTGTTTCTATTTATTCCCAACGCAAGCTCTCATTTAAAATAACGAGCATAGCTTGTAGTGGAAAAATGTCTTCCAGAATTGATTGTTTAAACCTGTCTTCCATTTGCTGTTTTATGGTGTTTTAGAGCTGCCTCTTGTATTAACGACAACATTAGCTGCATAACAAACTAACACCTTGACAGGGGCACAGTGCAGCCCATACTGGCATGCTGCATGAAACCCAAGCATCTAGACCTGAGGTGAAGGATGAAACTGAAATGTTATGTTCTACCACACAAGGGCAATACAAGATATGAAATCTCTGTGTGCCGGGGAAGACTTATCTGGTTGTTTGTCAATCACTGAATAATTGATCATTTTTTTGCCCACCTATGTTTCACATTTGACCACTTTTTGATTATTTTATTCTTGTTTAAAATTCTAGCCCTCTTTCAACACTTGTGGAGTCATGGATAAGCTCTCATTCCTTCCTGCTACCAGACATGTCATTACTCACAGGGCAGTATTACCCTCTGTAGTTCCATGGCATTAATGAACAGTACATTATAGCATCACTACTATTGTGGTCTTGCATGACCACATCTAGAATAGAGACACCCAAGAAAGCATTCTAGCCTCGCATTTGGTGGGTTTTTAAGCTTTAGCTCGCCAAGCTTCGAAACCATGGAAAAAACAAAGAAAGAAAGAAAGAAAGAAAGAAAGAAAGAAAGAAAGAAAGAAACCCATACAGGGATACTCTGTGGCAGATAATATTTTGTAGATGTTTCAGTTCAGAAAATGATGAAAAACATAGTAGATGATAGAGGGTAAGAAAAGGCATATTAAAACCCAGGGACTGCTGCACACCTTTTATGTGCAAATTCCCAGTTCTGAAGCTCTGTGCTGCATATTCAACCAGCAGTGCTGAAGAAAACCAACCAAGAGAGGAAGGGAGAGAGAGAGAGAGAGAGAGAGAGAGAGAGAAAGAGAGAGAGAAAGAGAGAGAGAGTGTGTGTGTGTGCCATAGACGCAGGTGAGGAGAGAGAGAGAGAGAGAGAGAGAGAGAGAGAGAGAGAGAGAGAGAGAGAGAGAGAGAGAGAGAAACAGTAAAGTCCAAGTCCTAAACCTGAGCACAAACACATCCTTTCATGGTCTCCACTCTAATGAAAGGCACAGTTGAAACATTCTGTTGTCATAGCAGCTGCCCTCTTTATCTCTCTCTCTGATAGGCATGCGTAATAAACACAGACGTGGATCAATCTCCCTAGTCTCTGTGCAGTGGAGGACAGAGGATCCTCTACCACGCTGGCCCAGGCCCAGGCCTCTCGCTGGGCACCTCTTTCTTCAAATCCAGCGTAACCTTTCGGCTGCCCAGGGCTCTTTTTCATGAACACCATTGTTCACAGGTGAATTAGCATTCTGCTCTATTTGTTTTGGGTTTATTACAACCCCCCCCCCCCCCCCCCCCACCATGCTGTTGCTTTACATTGAACAACATTATTTGTCAAATCATTTAGTAACCTGAACAAAATCAAATGAAGGCTGTAAGGCGTCATGTTAAATGTCCTATTGAAAGTCATTCATAACAAAGCAGCAAGTCTTTGATCTGTTTATTTATTTATGTATTTATGTTGTGAGCAGCATCCATCCCATAGGGAACTGACCACTAAACGTAAATATGTATGTATGTATGTATCTGTGTACAGTATGTATGTGTATGTATGTGTGTATGTATGAATGTATGTATGTGTGTATGTATGTATGTATGTATGTATGTATGTATGTATGTATGTGTGTATGACTCTGTGTGAGTATGTATTCTGGGGGGAAAAATCCAAGAAACAATCATGGTTTTAACTAGAAAGACGTCTGAAATTTTCATAATCCCTTAAAATTGTCAGAGCTACTCTGGACTCTTTATGAGGATAGCATTTCGTTTGAACTTGTTCTTCATCCACGCACAGAGTGATACGAAGGGGTTTGCCATTCGTTTCACAGGAAAGAACATACTCACCCTAGAAGGAGCCTGCTCCCTTGATTCGGGGGGCTATCGGAAGCATGAAATTCCACTACAGTTATTATAGCTGCTCTGCATGTGACCTTTTATTACACAGTGTCACAACTTTGATTTTGTAAATCTGTATTAAAAGCAGGAAAAGGAACTGAGGGCATGTCTTAGTTTTACTGTGTGCACTACAGGGCCGTGAAGTGTTTCGCCCCTGAAAGGCGCTTTCTGAATTGTCCTTTCCTGTCTCGTCTTCCTGTGTGACTCTCTGAATTTGTTGTCTCCAGTAAACCAAACCTCTTTGGAGCTTTCTGGTTTCTTTTTTGTGTTTTTCTTCACATATTCAGTCCAGCTGGGTCTCTCTTTAATTAGAATTCCAAAGTGCTTAAGTGCATTCCCTTAACAGCCTGCTACCCGTTGCAGCAGCCAGGATAGCACCGTCTGAAACATCGCCCCTGCATATGCCTTGCTTTATGAAACCTCAGACAATGCTGGATAATCATATTAAAACACTCCACCTTATTCATTTTGCATTGTAATAACAAATCAGTGACGTCCATTCAGGCGGTAATGCCCTATTTGTAATAAAAGCGCTGTGCTTGAAAGCACCCAAGATTATATTATGCCTGAGAAAAAAGTGAACATTTATTAGAAATCCAGGGGTTTAATGTGGTCTTTTTTCAGTGATACTGTCACAATTTACCATGCAGGTGTGTTGTAATGTAGATTTCCTTATAAACGTTTATCATAGTAAAAGCACAGCAAAGTGTAATAAAGCCTAGTGAAAGCATGGGAAAGGTAGGTAAGCATTGTAAAGAACAAGCAGAGCGGTATGTTAAAGCATAATAATAAACAGAGGAATCCAGGATAAGCTATGGTAAATGAATAGTATAGCCATGGGAAAAGCATGGGAAACCTGAAAAAATACCGTGCAAAACCATATCAGCAACCTGGATCAAGCTATTGTGTTACTGTAATAATGCACAACTGCCTGGGGATTGCCAACAACATGTATTTACAGCAACAGTATATTTTATAAAGCCATTGGTATAACATACAACACTCAACCACCTACCCTGAGGCTGCTGTAACACTCATCCACCTACCCTGAGGCTGCTGTAACACTCACCCACCTACCCTGAGGCCGCTGTAACACTCACCCACCTACCCTGAGGCTGCTGTAACACTCACCCACCTACCCTGAGGCTGCTGTAATACCCATCCACCTACCCTGAGGTTGCTGTAACACTCATCCACCTACCCTGAGGCTGCTGTAACACTCACCCACCTACCCTGAGGCTGCTGTAACACTCACCCACCTACCCTGAGGCCGCTGTAACACTCATCCACCTACCCTGAGGCCGCTGTAACACTCATCCACCTACCCTGAGGCTGCTGCAACACTCATCCACCTACCCTGAGGCCGCTGTAACACTCACCCACCTACCCTGAGGCTGCTGTAACACTCACCCACCTACCCTGAGGCCGCTGTAACACTCATCCACCTACCCTGAGGCCGCTGTAACACTCTTCCACCTACCCTGAGGCTGCTGTAACACTCACCCACCTACCCTGAGGCTGCTGTAACACTCACCCACCTACCCTGAGGCCGCTGTAACACTCATCCACCTACCCTGAGGCTGCTGCAACACTCATCCACCTACCCTGAGACCGCTGTAACACTCATCCACCTACCCTGAGACCGCTGTAACACTCATCCACCTACCCTGAGACCGCTGTAACACTCATCCACCTACCCTGAGGCTGCTGTAACACTCACCCACCTACCCTGAGGCCGCTGTAACACTCACCCACCTACCCTGAGGCTGCTGTAACACTCACCCACCTACCCTGAGGCTGCTGTAACACTCACCCACCTACCCTGAGGCTGCTGTAACACTCACTCACCCACCTACCCTGAGGCTGCTGTAACACTCATCCACCTACCCTGAGGCCGCTGTAACACTCACCCACCTACCCTGAGACCGCTGTAACACTCATCCACCTACCCTGAGGCCGCTGTAACACTCACCCACCTACCCTGAGACCGCTGTAACACTCATCCACCTACCCTGAGACTGCTGTAACACTCATCCACCTACCCTGAGACTGCTGTAACACTCATACACCTACCCTGAGACTGCTGCAACACTCATCCACCTACCCTGAGGCCGCTGTAACACTCTTCCACCTACCCTGAGGCTGCTGTAACACTCATCCACCTACCCTGAGACTGCTGTAACACTCATACACCTACCCTGAGACTGCTGTAACACTCATCCACCTACCCTGAGGCTGCTGTAACACTCATCCACCTACCCTGAGACCGCTGTAACACTCATCCACCTACCCTGAGACCGCTGTAACACTCATCCACCTACCCTGAGGCCGCTGTAACACTCATCCACCTACCCTGAGGCCGCTGTAACACTCATCCACCTACCCTGAGGCCGCTGTAACACTCATCCACCTACCCTGAGGCCGCTGTAATATCCATCCACCTACCCTGAGACCGCTGTAACACTCATCCACCTACCCTGAGACTGCTGTAACACTCATACACCTACCCTGAGACTGCTGCAACACTCATCCACCTACCCTGAGGCCGCTGTAACACTCTTCCACCTACCCTGAGGCCGCTGTAACACTCTTCCACCTACCCTGAGGCCGCTGTAACACTCATCCACCTACCCTGAGGCTGCTGTAACACTCATCCACCTACCCTGAGGCCGCTGTAATATCCATCCACCTACCCTGAGACCGCTGTAACACTCATCCACCTACCCTGAGACCGCTGTAATATCCATCCACCTACCCTGAGGCTGCTGTAACACTCATCCACCTACCCTGAGGCTGCTGTAACACTCACCCACCTACCCTGAGGCCGCTGTAACACTCATCCACCTACCCTGAGGCTGCTGCAACACTCATCCACCTACCCTGAGACCGCTGTAACACTCATCCACCTACCCTGAGGCTGCTGTAACACTCATCCACCTACCCTGAGGCTGCTGTAACACTCATCCACCTACCCTGAGACTGCTGTAACACTCATACACCTACCCTGAGACTGCTGCAACACTCATCCACCTACCCTGAGGCTGCTGTAACACTCATCCACCTACCCTGAGACTGCTGTAACACTCATACACCTACCCTGAGACTGCTGCAACACTCATCCACCTACCCTGAGGCTGCTGTAACACTCTTCCACCTACCCTGAGGCTGCTGTAACACTCATCCACCTACCCTGAGACCGCTGTAACACTCATCCACCTACCCTGAGGCTGCTGTAACACTCACCCACCTACCCTGAGGCTGCTGTAACACTCATCCACCTACCCTGAGGCCGCTGTAACACTCATCCACCTACCCTGAGGCCGCTGTAATATCCATCCACCTACCCTGAGACCGCTGTAACACTCATCCACCTACCCTGAGACTGCTGTAACACTCATACACCTACCCTGAGACTGCTGCAACACTCATCCACCTACCCTGAGGCCGCTGTAACACTCTTCCACCTACCCTGAGGCCGCTGTAACACTCATCCACCTACCCTGAGACTGCTGTAACACTCATACACCTACCCTGAGACTGCTGCAACACTCATCCACCTACCCTGAGGCCGCTGTAACACTCTTCCACCTACCCTGAGGCCGCTGTAACACTCTTCCACCTACCCTGAGGCCGCTGTAACACTCATCCACCTACCCTGAGGCTGCTGTAACACTCATCCACCTACCCTGAGGCCGCTGTAATATCCATCCACCTACCCTGAGGCCGCTGTAACACTCACCCACCTACCCTGAGGCCGCTGTAACACTCATCCACCTACCCTGAGGCCGCTGTAATATCCATCCACCTACTCTGAGGCTGCTGTAACACTCATACACCTACCCTGAGGCTGCTGTAACACTCACCCACCTACCCTGAGGCCGCTGTAACACTCATCCACCTACCCTGAGGCCGCTGTAATATCCATCCACCTACCCTGAGGCTGCTGTAACACTCATCCACCTACCCTGAGGCTGCTGTAACACTCACCCACCTACCCTGAGGCCGCTGTAACACTCATCCACCTACCCTGAGACCGCTGTAATATCCATCCACCTACCCTGAGGCTGCTGTAACACTCATCCACCTACCCTGAGGCTGCTGTAACACTCACCCACCTACCCTGAGACCGCTGTAACACTCACCCACCTACCCTGAGACCGCTGTAACACTCATCCACCTACCCTGAGGCTGCTGTAACACTCAACCACCTACCCTGAGGTAGCTGTAATACTTCATAGAACTGTGTGTACTTGTGAAGTTCCACCAACCCTTACAAAAGTTTGCCTTGTTTATTAATACACTTAATACACTATTCTTTACTATGCTTACCTATGTTTTACTATGCTTTTACTTTACTTTATTACACTTTGTTGTGCTTTTACTATGGTACATTTGTAAAGGGAAGACGTTCATACAGGTTCACACAAGACATGCATGCATGCCGTACACTGCAGGTTCACATGAGAATGCATGCATGCCATACACTGCAGGTTCACATGAGACATGCATGCCATACGCTGCAGGTTAACACGAGACATGCATGCATGCCGTACACTGCAGGGTCATGTTAAATACAGCAACACCACAAAATGAATTGAACTGTTGCCCACAAGTGTTGAAATGATGGATTTCCACATGGGTTTTTTCTTAAGTGATTGCTTGGGATATTTTGAAATGCATGAATGAAATCTTTATGGATGACACATTTATTAGCCATTACATTGGTTTGCGGAGAGATTTTAAACCACTAAGAAAATGTGTTTCTTGATTCACATAAGAACAGTTGCACAGTTGTATTGCTTTAACAAACGTTATCATCACAGAATGGATGTAGAGGAGGAGAAGTGGAGCACCCTCGAAAGTCAGTTCCTAAAGTAGGCGTGGGTGCTTGCGACAGGGCTAGGAGCCCTGCACATGAAGCCCTGCTGTTAAAATGTAATGTTTTGTTTGTATTTGTATGGTATTATTTAAAACAAATGTACCCTTTACATTTGTATTTTCTATAATGATTTATTGATACGTATTTATAAATGTGATGGTGAAGCCATATGTTTTGTTATTGTTTTACAGCATGGATGGGAAGCCCCATCCACATTAAAAACCTTGTGTAGAAGGAGACCATCTCCCGAATTAATTAAGTGATTAATTTGTTGCTAATCGGGAGATGGTCACCTGTATAAAAGCCTGCAGCTCTCTACGCTCAGGGTGGGTGTTCGGAGGAGCGAGCGAGAGTGAGAGAGGAGTGAAGGCTACTGCCCAGCCTGATCATAGTATTTTGTGTTCCTGATTTTGTTTTTGTATACCTGTTTTATTTGATCATTTTGTTCAATATTTATTTTATTTTTGTTAATTAATAAAAACAGCGCAGCAGCGCTTTGCACTGCTGTTACCTGGTCTGTTTCTGTTCCTGCATTCTGGACTTCACCACATCGGTAAACCCTGTCACAGTGCTATTAAAATACATGGTGTTATCTATCTTACTAAATGTGGAATTCTAATAACAGTTTTTTTTATAGTTATTCTGCTCTCAGTCAGGTTTATGAACCAGTTCCATACTGTATTACATTCAGCTAATTTATTGTTTTCATATTAATTTAGGAAATCACATCAAATACTAAATATTTTCCCAGATCCTTTAAAATCAATTAAACTGAGATTACCAAGACAGACAGATTCTTAGCAATTGTCTGAATGCTCTTAAATTAGAATTCTAGTTCCGATAGACGCCTGTTCTTACTGTCTGAAGATTCTTCATTGTAATTCCAGTTCCATTGGATGCCAATTCTAATCAGATTCTGTGTGATGAGTAATCGATTCACCACCTTTTACAGTTTCAGATACTTCAAGATAAAAATAACAACTTGGATCTCATTCACGATTCAGTTTTGCGACCACCAGACAGTTCCCCGACTAGAGAGACTAGAAATCTCCCTCTATTAAGGCACGAACTAGCCTTAAAGATACTTCAGATACTTCAGATGTCTGCAAGAAAGACCAAGAAAGACCTGTGCTCTGTACCGTGTATAATACATGCCCTTCATTGCAAACAATGTTATCTTCCTGCTTGTGGAAAGCTGGCTGGCTACTTCCCCAGGATGGTGTCTTTGAAACGGATCCAGAACACCTGTGTAGGGGTCATTGCTCTGCAGCACCACCTCAAGGACAATTGCACTGAAAGTACCAAAGACAAAATCGACCAATCGATGAGGATTACACACAAAATGCACTAGCATGTTTATTTAGGTAGGTGGGTGAGATATTTTTACACAGAGAGTAGGGGATCCTACTGTGTAAAAATAATGTAATCCTTTATGGGATCAGTCAGCTACTAGGAACCAGATGAGCACTGATAGGTAGAAAGGCCTTTGGAAATGTTCTTTTGTCCAATTATTTTTAGGCTCAGCTCACCGCTACCAGCCCTGCTCTGACTCGGGAGGGGCGAAGACAAGCACACGCTGTCCTCCGAAGCCGTCCACTTCTTTAAACACTTCAGGCTCACCATGCAGCCACCTCAGAGCTACAGCGTCGGAGGACAACGCAGCTCTGGGCAGCTTACAGGCAAGCCCGCAGGCTCTCGGCCAGACCACAGGGGTCGCTGGTGCACGGAGCCGAGGACACCCTGGCCGTCCTAGCGTACTCCACGATGCTTTCAAATTAGACTTTACATGTAGAATCTACACAAACTACTCCACATTGGTAAAGTTAAAAAATGCATATAGAATATAAATAAGTAAGATTTACAGAGAAAAACAGATTCATCTCAGTTGCATAAGTATTCAACCCCTTTGCTACTGCAGCCCTAAATCAACTCAGGTGCAAATGATTTGTTTGAAAAGTCACAAAATTAGTGAAATGGTTTCAGCCTGTGTGTGCTCAAAGTGGTTTAACTTGTAGATAATTTCCCTCGGGTATATAAATACTTTCAAGTTGCAACTCACATAGTGATCCAACAAAGCAACCATGAAGAACAAGGAGCTTTCGAAACAAGTCAGGGATAAAGTGGTAGAGAGGCACAGAGCAGGAGAAGGGTACAAGAGAATTTAAAAGGCGGTGATTATCCCTCTTAGCACAGTGAAGTCCATCATTAAGAAGTGGAAGATGCATCATACCACCCAGACACTACCCAGATCAGGTCACCCTCCCAAACTCAACAGCCAGGCAAGCAGAAAACTGGTTTGGGATGTCACTCTGAAGCCAACAATGACCTTGAGAGATCTGCAAAGTTCTGTGTCTGAGATGGTCGACTCTCCATGCCCCCTCTTCCCAAGGAAAGGCATCTCTGTTGGCATTTCATAAATAGCCTTTTCCTGTTAACTTACTCTAAATGTTTCTCATGGTTTTAAATAATGAATTCCCAGTCAGTGCTCCAGAACCTTGCAGTCCCATTCTTTACTATGCTTGGCCAATATGTCCTTTTAAGATTGCAATGACAAGGGAGTGGTTTAAATTGTGAGCTAGTGTGTGACAATCCAAGCCACGAAGAAGTAAAAACACGATTATCAAAAATGCTTTAAAACTCATACAAGCCTTCGCTGTACAAGGAGTTCAAATGCACCCAGTTGCTCCACAGTGCATTCCAATTATATAGAACTTCAACAGAATTTGTGGGAACCTTTTCGGAAAAGGGAGGCAACTGTACGACTCCATTCACTGTACTCCCTCAGTGCCTGTGGCTGGGAGTAGGGTAACACACTGCAGCCCAGCATTCACTGTACTCCCTCAGTGCCTGTGGCTGGGAGCAGGTTAACACACTGCAGCCCAATTATGCTACTCTATCTTAAAACACAGCCACCTTCAGGGAGTTGATGTGAAAAAATGTTGAAGAATCTTTTTTGTAAATGCCAGGCTGAGCCGCTACTTGTAAATACATAAAGCTCTTTAATTACAGTTTATTTCAACCCCCTGCTTTCTACTCATTAAAGGATCCTGTCTGCTGAAGGAGGGGAGGGGGGAATGGGGCTTCTTTCAGCTTTCAGGTCCTGTGTTTGTCCTTTAATCACAAGGAGGGCTCTAATGCAAGGCTCCGCATTGCATAATTAATCTGCCTTGATAGAGGCACGGACAATAGAGCCCATTGAGGCGGCGGCCCCGTCCTCCTGAGATATTGTTATATCTAATAACTTCTGCCAGCTGGGCTGGAGAGAAACTTCAGCTCTGTGGGAGAATGAACCAAATTGGATTAGAAAGGGGGGGTCATTCTCAACTCTGCAAAGCTCATCAAATAATTGTTTGTGGCTAATGAGCAAGCACATCTAGTCTCTTATCTGTGAGTATTTCCTTCTTCTTTAGAAGAGTACCGACATGTACCAGTTAGTGCCAGGGGTTTAAACTGAGGCAGTATGAAGGCAGGTTAGCTTCGTGCTGTGTGCATGAGATAAAAGAAAATAGTGCAATACAAAACAGAAACATCAGAGATGCACGAAGGAACCACTGCATTCAATTACAGTAATATACTTCCTAATACGTTTTAACACCAAACTTGCTGTGCAAAAGAAAAACATTATTTAGAATACTTGTTGAATATATATGATGATCAATAAGATGTTTCTTAATAAACCCCAATGAGACACACTTGTTAATAGACACAGCGCTGTTTGTATCTTAATACTGTAAGTCTGCTCAGCGCTCTTTGTATTTGTCTTGTATTTAGTGAAGTTAATAAGGGCGGGGGTTAACACCACTCAGATTCTTAATACAGAGGCATGTTTCATAATTGTGCACAATGCTAGTGTAATTATATGCACATGGTTTCCTAATGGATTCGTAATCTTGCTCATCTATTCACAAGCCCTCGCACTGAGCTCTTAATAAACCAGAAGGCATCCTGAAAAGGAGATTTGGAAAGCGTGATCTTATTACTTATAAGAACTGCAATGTAACCGATTTAAATGTGACACAATTCCCTACAGATTATAAATAGCATGACTTGTAGATGCTATACACAACCCCTCTCCCTGTTAAATGCACATGCTTGAACCTGAACATGTGCTGTGGGGGGGGGACAGCAATGCTTCTTGCACATTTACTAGTTATTAGTTACCTACCAGTCTATTTTAAACAGTAAATCACAGCAAGGGAGTGCAGCAGACAGTGCTGTGTGAGTCTAGCCCCTGTCAGTGAGGTGAGATTAAAAGCTCTATACCCACACATGCAGACAAGATGTTTTTGCACAGCGGTTAAGGTGTTTACTTGGTCGTTGGTTTGTGCCCTGCCTCTGCCCTGTTACAGGAGTACAGTATTTTTAGTTTTATAGTTTAACATACAGTATTTCATGATGTGTTTGCATTACGCTCCCTTGCAGCAGCATTACAATCTCCTGAGTTAGCACGACCACCCAGCGGGCTGCTGGCTCGAAAGAGGTGCTGTAGAATAAACTTTGAATAAAACAATAAGCTGCTTCCAAGAACCCCGTGGGGCTAGCAGGCTGTGCAAAGTCATTGTGGTTTCTAACGAGGTACAAGGGTGGATACTGATAAGAGGTATAAAGTGCTCGAAATACCAAAAGAAACATAATCAATTCAATGACAAACGTTTCAACTGGAAGTCTTTCTCAGTGTCCTTCTCTGAGAAAGACTTCCTTCTCTGCTCTGAGAAATACTTCTTGTGGAAACGTCTGTCATGAATGTATTAAGTTTCTTTTAAATGTCGCACGATTGAGTGTTACAGAAGGTATAAAGAGTTAATCAACCCATTGCTAAGAGCCTGCAGGGAACGAAAAGCTCTTGGCTGCTTTCTTTGGAATGAACCTGGAAACTTTCCCCAGGGATCAGCATCTGCCAGCCCTGGTATCCAACCTGCCTGGCTGTAACAGGGGGCTTCTATTAGTACTGTCATTGAGACAGTTCCACATGCAAGCACCAGGGGGAGCTCTGTCAGATCCTTCTTACTTTTTCATGGGAGAGGCTTCTGTGCCCTGTACTGCAGTTCAATTACACTTTTGCTGTACAACAGACAAAAAAATAAATAAATAATCTGGTTGGATATGCCAAAGAGTTGGGACTTGAAACAAGAAATGAATATCAGGAATGATTTTTAATGTTTGAATAAAATGTTTGTATCCTTGCCTTGAATTCCTGTTAATATCACATTCACATATAACCTGGGTAGGGAATCATATATTATAAATGTAGTGCTTCAGTTTACAGCTTGTACATTTATGTTGCTGAAACTGTATTTATAAGGGGTGTGCACTGCACTGAAGCTTGTACACTGAACCATACGAGTTTATCGCTATGATCAAGTAGGGGCAGGAAAAGAGAGCGAGACTGAATATTAGATCCATTCACACATATAATAATTAGACATGTAGATGTGTATTTACAGTGTACTGTGTAATTACATACCCAAATAAATATAGTAAGGCTTTAATTTCATCAAGGTGTTTGAATGACATGATTAACCATGAGAGCGAAGCTTGAGTCAGTACTAAACTACAATAAAACCCTTAAACTCTGCAGTTATATAGACAGCATTCCCTATAACAAAAGCGCCGCACAATAATGCAGAATTCAACACAACTGGCAGTTTCAGCTTGGGGAGGGGGGAGAGGTATTTGTCCCTTAGCTTTTTTATGAGTGCTAAATTAAAATTCACCATTAAAATAAAACCTATTCATGTCACCCCAGTTTCCCCCAGTTATCCGTTAACTAACAGTTCTACTTCATTCCTCCCTCTCCAATTAGTGGGACGTCCTCTCAGTCACTGCAGGCTTGAAAGGAGGGTCTCAATGGTAGACCATGGTGGTCAGCTAGACAGGCTGGCAAAGAATAGTCTCATAAAGGTTCATAAAGAGCTCTTCAGCTTCCAAGTATAAACGATCAGAGGAGACTCGTTCTCAATGGGCTCAAGGGGCTCTCTGGCTATAAAGGGGTGTCTGTAGTGTTCCCGCTTTCCTTTGAATAGACAAGCAAATTCCATCATGGAGCAGCCTTTTTAATAGATTCAATAGTGTATATGCACATTCCCAGAACCAGACCGCCGAATTCACATTGCACCTCACCGGAAAAAACAATCAAAGCATGAATAGTTTGAAAAGCCTGAACAGCACTTGAGATGGTTTCATTACCACATTAAAGTAAAATCTTCAGGGTTGTTTTCTGCAGAATATTTTTACTGAGTAGCAGAATGCTTGCACCATGCTCCCCGTTCCTTACTATGCGTTTGCTTTACTGTGCTTTACCACACTATGCTTTTATACTACAGTCAATCACAGCAAACCTGTAGAAGGGTGACTGAAATTGAAAATGAAAAGCCATCAGACTTTAGTTCAGGGATCTGTTATTAGTGGTTATATACTTTAGACACACATGAATTATGTAATTCATTGCTGTCTGACGTCTTTGCTAAGCAGAGTGACTTGCCACTGTTCCATTGCACTGAATAGGGAGACATGGAATATATAGTTCAGTAACTGGTAATCAGTGATAATGTTTTTTGTGTTTGTGCCTTCAACACTTGGGAAACTAATAAAATGTTTTTAATTTATATAAACGCTGTTTTCATTTCCCCCCTCTCTCTTTTGTTGTTATGGTGCGGTCGGCAGTTCAATAATGATACCGTTCCATTCCACAAATAAATCGATATTAAAACTGTTAACTTCTCTGTGCTTTTAAATAATAAAACATGAAAAATGAAAGCGACCCTGTGTGTAGTGTTACTTATTATATAATTAAGATTAAATTAAACCGGTGGGGACGCAGCCTCTAGCTGTATCCAGTACAGCAATTGCAAGCAACGACACGGTTACAGTACAGATAGAGTGTGCACATGTTATTTGTGTACATTATTTATTTCTTAACAGACTCCCTTATCCAGGGCGGCTTACAATTGTTACAAGATATCACATTATTTTTACATACAATTACATTGTTTTTTACACATAATTTTTACATACAATTACCCATTTATACAGTTGGGTTTTTTATTGGAGCAATCTAGGTAAAGCACCTTGCTCAAGGGTACTGCAGCAGTGTCCCCCACCGGGGATTGAACCCACGACCCTCCGGTCAAGAGTCCGGAGCCCTAACCACTACTCCACACTGCTGCCCTATATATAGATATAGATATAGATATAGATATAGATATAGTGGCCGTCTGTTGTAATGCTGTGTGGCAGTCTGGCTCGCAGTGGTGATGTGGATGACGTCACGGACCAGGAAGTAACTCAAACCAAAACAGTGGATGGGCGGTTGAAGCTGAGTGCTGGTGCACTCAGCGTATTTAATAAACAAAACAAAAACAAAAGATTTAACAAAACACCAAACAAAAGGGCACGAGGGCCGAACGAATAAACAAACAAGTAAGTTTCGTGCTGGATACTCCAGCACGTTTTAGCAATTGTTTTCTTCCTCTCTCTCTCCCGTTCTCCACTCTCGAACACTCCACACCCCGAGTGCAGAGTGCTGCTGGTTTATATACTCTGGCCGAGGGATTTAACTAGTTGGTAATTATCTTATTATCCCCCGGCCAGAGTCTGCACGCGTTTGGTAAGGATGCATGACTGTCAGCTAGTTAAATAATCAGTAGCTGATCAGCCATGCATCCTCACGAGGTTTTTAAATATACCAATAAAAGACGCGGCGCTTTTACCCGCGCCGCAAACAAAAATACAAATAATAATAAATAGGGGCGGGACACTCCGCCACATGCTGCCACAAATTAAATACTTCAAGTGCAACCTTTAACTGTTAACACTTAAACCGCCGGGTTTATGCTACTACCTACAACCGCCAGCAGCAGTCATTTTGACGGGTACTTTTTAAACAGCTTCGATATGAAAGGTTTTATTTATGAACATCATATCTAACATTTGCATAGCAGAAACATCGTATTTAAATGAAAAAATAAACATAAGGCTTTATTTTCTAAATTAGCGCATATAATGCATGACGTAAAAAAACTATAATAAAATAAACATTTCAAAAGAAAATATTGTGTAACCAGCTGTAAACTGGTTATATGTTGGCCTACATACAAAATTGTAAAATTGAAATAATTATTTATAAAAAATAACATAAAAAAAGAAAATAACTCATTGTGTAACAGGAATGCGGACTCAGGGAAACATACTTCAAAGTAGCCCCCATATTCGCACAATCCACACAGATGTAACGCTTATCAGCTTGTGTGCATTTACCACATACTGCTCTTTCACACTGGGCACAGATATCAGAAGTTTTATTTTTACTGCATTTAGCTACCTGGCATTGTTTTTTTGTTGCTTGTGTCACTTGATGCACGCTGTATCCAGGTTGAGCTGCGTTTTCCTGCTGCTTTGCAGTTTTCTGATCGAAATGTTTCTGCCAAAGCTCTGTGCCTAGCATCATAAGAAATCTCTCCTACTGATATTTTCCCCGGTGCATTCATTGTACAAAACGAAGGAATTGATGGCTGCCATGTCCAGTACATTGTAAAATACAGCACCTGGACACCGGTGATTGCTTTCACTGAGTACTACGTTTTGCACAGACGGTGGAAACGCTCTTTTTCTTTGTTTACTGTTGCAACCAGGCTGTTTTTTTTCTTCAACTGTTTTGCTAATTACAGTGAAAATAAAATAAAAAAAAAATATTAGTAACATTCATCTCTTTTCTTAAGCAGGGTTACATCATCCTAACACACTGTCACCCACTGCACAATTATGAAACATGCCTCTGTATTAAGAATCTGAGTGGTGTTAACACCACTGTCACAGCAGTTCTCCAAGGAATTGATAGGATTGCAATAGATATTTGGATAACATATATCTAGACCTCAAGAGGAATATTCTATTCAAATACTGCTGTAAACTCAGCAGAGGTAGAGATAACAAACTGGCTTGTCTACATATAAAATAGCTTATTGTAGGTTATATTAATAATAAAAGCATGTATTGTAACAAGCTGTCAGAATGACTACTTTTGGCGGTTCTAGGTAGAAGTGCTCATAACTTTTTTTTTATTTTTGCGATCTTGCCTTTCAAACGATGTCAGTATATTCAATACATGTATTTAGGAAAAGTCAAGAACAGACAACCGCGCATCTTTAACACACGCAGAGTAATTTAAATTTTAAAAGTGAAACTGTCAAAATGACTACCGTGGCAGTTCTAGTGTTAATAACATGTTTATAAACAGTATATATTCACTGGATCCCTACGCTACAGTGTTACCAGTATGCAATGAATAGTGGGTAACACTTTACATTGTGTCTCTAATTACTGTGTATTTACATAGTAGTTACTTAGTAAATAGATGTGTACTTACACACATGTACAATGTTTGTATGCATAGTTGCAATGTACTTAATGTGTCAATCTTTTTGCATGATATATGTAAGTACACAATTGTATAAGAAAAGGGTTAGGGTTAGAGGGTCAGGTTTAGAGTTAGAATTAGGGTTAGGGTTATATCGTGCAAAAAGATTTACACATTAAGTACATTGTAACTATGCATAATAACATTGTAATGATGTGTAAGTACAAGTGTACTTACTAAGTAACTACTGTGTAAATACACATTAATTAGAGAAGTGTTACCCAATATTCTTTTTCTCCAGCACATCGCTGTGCTAGCAATGAAAGATAAACTCCATTATGATATCATTTTTTTTTTTAAATAATGACTTACTACATGTTAGTGCTCAATGTGTTGCACTCCAATGCTTCACATGTTAGTAAGCTAACTGTTAACAATAAACAAACTAAACAAAATGTCTGTTACAAGAGAGTGTTGTTTCATATCCAGGTTATCTTCCTTTACAGTCAGCTTTGTACTTACCTGAAAAAAACAGCTCAATTACATAAAGCTGCTCTATAAATGTTCATGATAAGAATACAAATAAACAGACTGCAACACAGCTGCACACAAGATAGCATGCAAAAACAGAAGCAAGCAGGTAAGGATACCCTGCCTTCACCTGACCACGCTGGACCCTGATCCTCTTACTCTGCGCTCTGTTCAATAAACACTACTGTTAATCCTGCAGATCCAACTTGAAACCACAGATCTGTCAGTTCTGATAATACATGCAAATGTGAAAATGTACGAGACATAGATACTTTTCAATGCATTAAACATGCATCGATCTCAGCTTCACAGCGGCACAATATATTGTGTGACAAGCAAGTGAGGGCATTACAGGGACAGCAGCATTGATAGGCTATGGTTTCACAACCCTTTCATGGTTGTCGTTTTTACCTATTCTACTGTAATTCAGTCAATCATGACATGAGGTTTCCTCGGTTTGGACATTTTACTTTGATGCTATATTCTGATTACACTGCTCCAGACTGTTGTTGGCGTCCAATTAATCAAAACAGAAATTTAAAAAAAAAAGTCTTTAAGTTATAAGTTAGTGGAACCTATTCCCAAAACCCGAAGGGCTATTTTAAGGAATGATCATTTTTAAAGCCCATTTTGATTAATTAAATTAAGTTTGCTGTTCTTTTCCAAATGAAAGGGTTTATGAGTTTATCCTAAATATAAAAATAAAAAAAACAGTATTTGAAAAGACACTGGTTCAAGTTTTGTAAATAAAACTATTTGTAAACGTTCCTTAAGAGAAGGTTAGGCATGGGAACCACAGTGTGGACCAAAAGCAAAACAAAAAAACAGATTTCTCAGACTCAAGCTTTATGTAAAGACTGTAAATGTTCTTCATTTAAAGACTGTAAAGAGAAGGCAAGACATGAGAATGATTTAAGATTTATCTAATACGGTACATAAAATACTGGATGTCAGAGCATGGAATTGTTTTTGATACAGCTGGAAGGTAATTGTTAGATCAGACAATCATGGGAAGCATGGAGAACGTGAGTCCTGTGTGTCACAGTGACTTGAGAAGGCTGCAGTGGCCCTGGTGAGACATGATCGGTGCTGAGCACTAAACAGTGTGTGTGTTACCAGACTGACACGGCTGCGTGGACGGGTATAGCTCCAGTGATTGCTCGTCATCCAGGACAGCTTTACATTTGCAGCTGAGAAACGCCCCCTCGCTTCATCGTATCTTAACCCTTTCATGTTGGGACACCTCCCGAATTCCAGGAAGGCTTGGGTCTGAGAGCAGGCAGACTACAGGTCATCAGCAGACTGCCTTCTTCAGCTGCACTTCAGCTTGGCTCAACTAGCAACATTTTCCCTCCACATCTACATTAATAAACAGTCATAGCAGAGAGATAGGAGGATCAAGGGTCACCGGTATATACACTGAGTGTACAAAACATAGGAACACCTGCTCTTTCCATGAAATAGACTGATGAGGTGAATCCAGGTGAAAGCTATGATCCCTTATTGATGTAACCTGTTAAATCCACTTCAATCAGTGTAGATGAAGGGGAGACAGGTTAAAGAAGGATTTTTAAGCCTGTGTGCCATTCAGAGGGTAAATGGGCAAGACAAAAGATTTAAGTGCCTTTGAATGGGGTATGGTAGTAGGTGCCAGGCGCGCCGGTTTGAGTGTGTCAAGAACTGCAATGCTGCTGGGTTTTTCACGCTCAACAGTGTATCAAGGATGGTCCACCACCCAAAGGACATCCAGCCAACGGCAGGCCAGTGGTCGAAAACGGCTCATTGATGAAAGAGGCCAAAGGAGGCTGACACAAATTGTGCAGAGCAACAGACGGGCTACAGTTAGCCAACTGAAAGTCCAGTACAACATTGGTGCCGAAAGACCCATAAAAGAATGCACAACTCGTCGTACCTTGACACGAATGGGGTATGGCAGCCGACGACCTCCCAGAGTTCCACTTCTTTCAGCAAAACACAAGAAACTGCGATTGCAGTGGGCTAAGGAACGAAAACACTGGACACTGGAGGATTGGAAAAACATTGGCTGGTCTGATGAATCCCGGTTCCTGCTGTTTCATGCTGATGGGAGGACTAGGGTATGGAGAAAACCACATGAGTACATGCATCCATCATGCTGCGTGTCAACATTACAAGCTGGTGGTGATGGCACACATTGGGCCCCTTGATGAAAGTGGAGCAACGTTTGAATGTCACTGGATATCTAAACATCATTGCCAATCAGGTGCATCCCTTCATGGCAGCAGTGTATCCATCTGCTAATGGATTTTTTCAGCAGGATAATGCCCCATGCCACAAGGCTAGGATTGTCCAGGAATGGTTCCACGAACATGACAGTGAATTCAGCTTACTGCAGTGGCCTGCCCAGTCACCAGATCTCAATCCAATTGAGCATCTCTGGGATGAGATGGAACAAGCTATTCGGAGTAGAGATCCACTACCAGCCAACTTGACACAACTGTGGGAAGCATTGGAGTCAACATGGGCCAGTATCCCCGTGGAACGGTTTCGACACCTTGTAGAGTCCATGCCCCTACGAATTGAGGCTGTTCTGAGGGCAAAAGGGGGTGCAACTCTATATAAGGAAGGTGTACCTAATGTTTTGTACACTCAGTGTATATTAAAATGTACTAAATTGTAAATACATACATGCATGAAGTATGCATACATGCAGTACATAAAACTTATAAATAACATACATTCTGTTTTGCACTCTGCATAACATTGCAGCTTGTACAGTAATCAGCAATCATAACCCCCTACTGCTGTAGGTACTGACAGTGCCAAGCAGGTTCAGAGGGAGGGTGCTGGTATCAATGCAGCTCAAACTAAGTCTGTACAATGTAAATGAACCAGGGAGTCAAAAGGCTAAGCTACTTTACTGAAGTTTCCCAGAGAAGCAGGTGCCAGGGATTCATGTATTGGTATAACATAGCTTCAAGACACTTGCTCATTATTAAATCAAAAAGCAAACTAACAATTAGAAAAAGCTCCCATTGGTGCTGGACATGCTGTTGACCCGGTTGTGTGGGATCTGCACCTGCTCTCCTGCTTCAGGTTCCGTCAATGTGTGTGTTAGTAGACGCTGGGTCCTGCTCAGTCAGTGTGTGTGTGTGTTACCAGACCCTGGGTCCTGCTCAGTCAGTGTGTGTGTTACCAGACGCTGGGTCATGCTCAGTCCTGTGCTGATTTGTGTCAAAGCATCTTTTCAGGGAGTGGCAGCAGCACAGCGAGGGAGACTGTCTGATGGCTCCTAGTGGTCAAGCAAGACCAGGGCCACATGGAATTAAAGGGCATGGTCAGCTCTGAAGACAAGGGCAGGGGAAAGCTCCACTCCATCCCTCCCTACTCCTCACTACACTGCACATACAGCCCTGCAATGACTCACCAATTTACAAAGACAGAAAAGAGCAATGCATGTAGTACAACTATTAGGAAATGCATGTAAATCTTAGTCGAGCATGTTAAATCGTGCTGAAACGTCGAAGATCATAGCCAAGCATGTTATATCGTGTTGAAATATCGAAGATCATAGCCAAGCATATTAAGTCGTGTTGAAACATAGTAACAGCATGGCAAAGCACAGAAAAGGCTTATGCAAGCATAGTAAATCATGGAAAAATAATTTCAAGTATGGTAAAACTTGACAAAACACAGTGAAGCATGGTGACCTGGTAAACATGACATGTATAACATGTACAATTACCACTGTACACCTTTACGATGTATGAGAAATCATACAAAAATATCTATTAGAATATTATTTGTAATGTTACTTTGTCTTTAGGATAAAACAGTATTAAGGATAGCTTAAATATGTTCATGCTAAATAGAGGACAGGTAATCACAGGTACGCCTTTACAAGCCTCCCATGAACAAAAGTACATTTTCACCACTGGAAGCTCAAGGTAAAGAAGTGGTTAAAACACTAGTGTTTGGCACTTTGTGTGTCTAGAAGTTGATGCTGCAGTTTGGAAGGAAACCACCGTTCGAAGACAAGCCAAAGACTCTTATCTTTACATTAGCAAGCAGCTCACAGAAACCACATTCTACGTAACTGTTTGCCGGAGAGCAGGTATAATCGGTGAATCTGCTGATGTGCTCCGGATAGCACTGCAGATTAAGCACGCTATAATATACCTGCGAGCAAGAAGAAAGACTGGAAGACTTGCATTAAAATGTAAACGAAGTTCAAAGACTAGTTACTACTTTCAAAAAGTGCATTTTCTACCTAGCAATGCCCTTAGCGCTATACTCACTGCTCCCTATATACCTGTGCAGTTTTTAAAAGCTCAGTTCTTCAGTCATATTGAAATCTCGTCTGGCTGCAGAGGCTTCAATAATCTCGCTCCTGTTTGGTCTTTAATCCACTGTATCTCAGATGCCATGTGTACTATACTCACTGTACTTGGTGAGATCATAAAACATTTAGGAAATAGGGAAAAAATAAGGCAGATCTATAACACACTGCATTAGGGAAACACACACATTTGAAGCAGATTTGAGCAGATTTCCAGGAAAAGACAGTGAAGGAAAATGTCTGGGTTCTGAATGGGAGAGAGGGAGAGGGGATAAGGGCACATGGAGAAAAAGGCACATTAATATGCACATTAATTTTATACACTAGAGCCTGTCATATCTGATGCAATTGGTTCCAGGGGTCCATGGGATATGTAAAAATATCCAATCTCAGAGGGTGTTGTTATACTTACATTGCTTTATTAATGTTGGGGTATTATAAATTAGTAATGTCAGGTACATCAGTGTGTTTAAAACACTAAAGCATAGTACTGCATGTGTACTATACAAAGACAGTCAGTAACTATTGTTACTTTATAAAAGTTTCTTATGAATATGCACAGTCATTTTATGCATATTTCTTTTCTCAACATTTAAATAAGATTTTTTACTGTGCTACCATGTCTCTGTGTTTTTATCAGGGTATACCACATCACATAGACTAACGGTCTTGGTCTGTTCCTAAATATCTCTTGTTCTTCCAATGGGTTTTCTAGATTGTTAAAGTTGGTGTCATGCATTTATCAGTCCCGGATGTCTTGGACCCTCTCACTTTTGCTCTGCCATCCTCCTAGCTCTGTTTTCACTTGAACTTGAATTGCAAAACTTAGCAGTGAGGGAGGACAATCACCTGATTTGGGATGATCTTCTGAAGCGGGGAGTGCCAGGGAAGTATGCCTTTGGGCTGAAGTTCAAATCCATACCAATGGATCAAGCCAGGGACAGCTTCCATAGGTGCATCGTGTCTGCAGCTGCTGATACAAATATACCCAGCTGAGTGCAGAGACACTTGCTCTGAGTCACACAAGACCACATCTAGCCTGTGGGTCGCTGACATCAATGTTATTAAAGAGAATACAGTGGTTTGTTTCCTGTTTATCTTCTCTGCAGATATCATCAGTTATACATCTCCCTTTCAGACAGGCTGATTGGGTTGACAGAACGATCACACACGTTTCCCATGTAAACCTTGTGTTAACCCATGACTGATTTGGGCAACAGTAAGTGCTTCTTGTGTAAACATGTGCTTGATTCTCAGAATCTGTCTTGTGTCTGCATGAGTTCCTCTCAAGTTTTGCAGCACCTCCTTCTTTATGATAGTAGCAGACAGTATGTAGTCAATGCAGTGTGCTTCATTGCAGGTCAGCTGTGACAAATACATCAGCCATGGAGGTACGGAGCGTGTTATACCCCATATAAAGAGGTCAGGGTGAATGGCTCATACACCCACATTCGGTACAGTTCGAGATCCGGCTTTAGGCACATCTCATTGCCTCAGCCATCATACATACAATATCTGCATTCGTTTAATGAAAAATCTTGCATTGAATTTGTTTGCTAAGAACTTATTTTTTAGTATATTTGCATTATATCTCATACACTCACCTTCCCCAGTTTCTACACCAGGTACTCTAGACTGGGGGCTGAGCCTTGATGATGTTCCAGGGCTCATATGCACAGCAGTCTGCATAGCAATTCTCATTTCGGACACGTGTTTGCAAATATAAACAGCGACAGCAAATGTTAACCTATTATGTGTGGTCCAGGGGGTGGACCCCTGCATCCTACCATCTCCTTTCATCAATTAAATCTACCTTATTTAGCCATCAGTCATCCCTATCTAGCTGTCTTGTGTTTTTTCATTTTCAGTGTAAACCTAAGCGGATTTCAAGACTCTTGACTTCTATCAAGCATAATGGAGGACTTACAGCATCTGTCATCTGATTCAGAGGATTCTCAGGATTTCCTGTCTATACCAGATCATTCTCCTCCAGCTTCAATCCAGGGTCCTTCCAGCCCCCGATTTTTCTCTCCCTCCAGCATCTAAGTTAGATCTGATCAGGCTCCCGTTCAAGTTTCTCCATGTCTACCTGCCACCCACGGTCCTAATCTTCACCGATCCAAGCGTCTCCGGCCTCAGGATGCTCCTCCCGAGCGACTGTTTTGGAAGGACTGGACCATGAACAAATTAATAAAAACCAACTTTAACTTTACAATTCGGATTATCCCCCAAGGGAGGACGTTTATAGCTCGACTACTTGCGCTTGCATCGACAGCAAAAAACTTGGACTCTTACATTAATATTTCCTCAGAAGCTAGGAAAGACATTAAAATGCGGTCTGCTTTTATTCAGCACTGGAATGGTCTTTCTATGTTTTATGACAATTTCATCTCAGCACCACATGACCTGGCTTTGTTTACAGACGCCTCATCTTTGGGATTCAGAGGTCTCTTAAACAATCAATGGTTTTCCAGTACATGACCTCAGAAAATTGAAAATCGATCTCCACATCTAAAATCCACAGCTCTCTCAAAATTAGAAATTGGTTGTAGCTGCCCAGCTATGGGGTCATCTCTGGTCAAATAAATCATTATTATTCTACTGCAATAATAAAGCTACAGTGCACATTATAAATAGAGGACGTTCCAGTTCCCCTCTTATCATGCAATTATTGCGACAGCTAGTATGGATTTCAGCTTCCTCTACAGGTTGGGCTTGTTATGTAACTTTCTGCTCCCAAAGCAGGATTGATCCTATTCCATTTAACCAGGACTGGATCGTGGCTTTCATAGTTCATGCAAAAGACTCTACACCTGGCACCAGCTACAATCAAATCCTATTTGTCAGGAATTCAACACCAATTTCGCTTGATGGCCATCTCTTCTCCAGCTATACTATCAATCCCAGCTGTCCATCTCCTCCTGCAAGGAATTTCCAAGTGCTCACCGGCTCCATCTCCTGCACGCCTGCCTATCTCTATAGATATTCTCAGCAACTTGAGTTCAATTCTCCACCAAGGCTGCTTCGATGATTTAACTATGGAAACCATATGCCTATCCGCATTTTGGGTTTTTTTCAGATGCTCCAAATATACAGTTCCTTCTATTTCCAGCTTTCCTACTGTAGGAATCCGCTGCAGTGACCTCAAGCTCATTCCAGATTCCCATTTCATCCTGTTCTTCCGCATTTCAAAAACAGATCAGCTGCGGCAAGGACAATGTATTCAGCTTTCAAAAATCAACTCTCCTCTGTGCCCCTACACTTCTATAGGGAAGTACATCACAGAACACAAGGACATTTCATCCTTCGACCCTTTGTTCATCAATTCAAGCCAGTCCAGTGTATCAAGGCATTGGTCTTCTTCACATCTCTCCACTTTGGTGTCCAGAGCAGGTCTTCTCTCGCAATTCTACTCTCCTCATTTCATTTGCTTTTGCAGCTATATCAGCTGCAAAAGCAAATATCAACCAGCATCTAATCAAAAATATGGGGTGCTGGACCTCACCAGCAGTCGAAGATTATATTCATTCTTCATCTTCCAAAATAGCATCTGCCCATCAGTCCATTGCTAGTATGTCCGGAGTGGGGATGACCTTTCCGCCAGGGCCACCGAAGATTTCCTCCTAAAAAGAAAAGGTTTTTTTTTTCTTTCCACTGTGCGGAGGGTCTTCACAATATCAGTAGGGTACAGCTTACTAACCCTTTTGTCATGTTAAGTGTTTTCTTTCCTTCTTGGGTTAAATGTTTTCTCTCCTTTTCTCCTTTTCTATATGCATTGGCGGTTCTCCTTTTTCTTCTAATAGGTGTCTTCAGCTGGGAGCCGGGGGACCATTCTTTAGTGATTCCACTTTCTCCACCGTTTGTTAAGCTTTGCTTCATTTACTTCTTAGAGGAGGGTTCTCTGCGAGTCAGAGGGGACCCCCAGCCAAACCCCTCCTTTAGCATGCATGATCCCTTGTCATCTTCTATTTCAGATTCTGTCGGGTCTCCTCAGTGACGGAACTCCCCTTCTTTATGTTGGGCTTTTGAAGAGGCGAAACACCCTGCTCTGTATGTTCTAATAACTACTAATTCCATGTTTTCTTTCTGGTTCGCGGGCCTCTTCGTATGTCGGGTCATCTCAGAGACGATGACCACTCTTTGTATGTCGGGTTACCTCAGAGACAGTAACCCCCCTCCTGTTTGTCGGATCTCCTCAGAGGTGGAACCCCTCTTTCTACATGTTTTATATGTTACTAACTCCATGTCATTAAACACTACATCAGGTGGCCTTGCTCCACCCCGTGAACAACTAGTGCATCTGCAGTTGCATGCTTGTCTCTAATATTCAGCCTAGCAAGCTTATAAAACAAATCTACAGGGTGAGCAAATCGAAAATTGAAAAAGCTTTAATTTGTTTGAACTCTGATTCAGTCCTAGTTGGATCTGGAAGATTGACATGCAGGACCACCCTGGGAAACAAAAAGGGTTCCATCCGATGCACACAGAGAGATCCAGACTGGTCATCAGTCTGATGCCCGTGATTTTAAAGTCTGGACACATTCTGGAAACTGAACTAACTTAACGTTTTAGTACAGGGTCACTTTGTTTGGCAAGCTCTATGTTGTAAACAAAACAATCATCCTCAAACATTCTTGGTTGTTTGACACAGAAAACTGGGTTCACAGCAGTTCTCTGGTTAGCGCACAAGGTTGTGGGTTCAAGCTCCGGGTATGGGCACTAACTAATTTTAGCAAATCTTTATAAACTCTGAAACCCTTTTTAACAATCTCCTTGAAGATGCACTCAGAGGAACACTGCTTGAAAAAAATGTGTTCAATTCAACAAGCTCACTTTGATGTAACACCTGACAGACAAAAAATACATGATGTCATTTATTTTCAAGGCATAGAGGTGGGCTCAGCAATTAGCATCCCTTAATATCAACAGAGGGACTTTCTCTTCAGCTCCAGAGATATAGGGCCCATGCAGGGTTACAGTCAAACTGAGAGTGCAGGAAGGAAGCCCAGCTATGCAGCTAGACCACTTGAAGAATTGTCCCTGGACAACAGACCTGGCAACAAGGCTATTGAGAGTTGCCTTTTTTCTTTTCATCCACAGGGAATGCAAAAAACCAAATCAACCAAGCACGATCCGAACCTTAATGCAAAAAACAAAACAAACAACCAAGTACGATCCAAACGTTAATGTAAAAAAAAAAAAACAACCAAGGAAAATCCGAACGTTAATGTAAAAAAAAAAAAAACAACCAAGGAAGATCCATCGGTAGAATGGCACCGTGTGGTCAGGTTCTATAATCATATAAAGCAATCAGTAGAATGGCACAGCATGGTCAGGTGTTCATAGTTTGCCATACCAATGATGTCACAATGATATTAACCAATACATACTGGCTCGTGGGGATGAAGTGTTGAGATTGTCTTTATTCTCTAAATACGGCGTGGGTATCTGATCCTGCAGGGTTCAGACCATTGCATTCATCCTACCATATCTGTATCACTGTGATTCTATATCAAGGCAAAGTCTATTGTATTGGCATTGCTGGTAATGCTGTGCTCTCTTTTTGGTCAAACTGTTCTCCTGAGAATATATATATATATATATATATATATATATATATATATATATATATATATATATATATATATATATTATTATTATTTATTTCTTAGCAGACGCCCTTATCCAGGGCGACTTACAATCACAGCATATACAGTACACTATACATATTACTGGTTTACTCAGAATGAAATAACTTAATACACGCATTACTGTGAAGCTTTCACCAGGTTTAGGAAGTACAGTTCAGTAATCAATTCCTGGAAACACTTTTGCAAGTACAAGAGCACGCAATGCAATGAGTAAACTTTCTTGGCACGCTGGGTACACACAGTATGGTTAAATGGGACAAGAGTCAAACGCAGGCTAATAAACCACATATTAGTAAGCATTGTTCTGCAGGCATACTGTGCTGTCTAGGATGAACTGGAGGCCCCGGCAGACAGTCAAAGGCCCGGCAAAAAGTTACAGTCCAGCCTCAATAAAACACTACCAGTGCCAGAGCCGTTCTAAAAGGGGGGCGGGGGGGCAAGGTCCTGTAGTGAGAGTCTAGTGATGAATTACATTTTAGAACACCTATTGTAAAAACAAAAAAAAAAACACCTACAAAAAAGATATTTGGGTTTCAAACACAAAAAAGGCCTGGAACAGAGATGGTTTCACAGGTGCTGATATATCAAGGTAAGATGTAATCGGCTAGACACCAAGCTTGTACTCGCATAAAGTTCAGTTAATGGCTGCTTTTACAACACAAATTATTAGCCAAAGTCTCATTGCCAAACCTTTTTTTTCTCCATAATGTAATGGATAACGTTACTATGATGGAAAAACTACCACTTTGTTTTAAAAAAAAATAATTTGTATGCTGTATTTCTTCAGATAAATGAATGCACTATGACAACTACGTCAAATGTTGAAGCAGGTTATATATTTATAGTATACTGGTTATTTCAAATTTGCAAGAACAACAACAATACTACTACTACTACTACTACTACTAATAATAATAATAATAATAATAATAATAATAATAATAATAATAATAATAATGAGCTTGTTATCTGAATGTTGGATAGTGAGTCATATCCCGCAAACACCATTTAATTTACTTCAAAACTATTTCAAATTTTGTTTTGTAAAACAAACAAAAAGGAAAATGACCATGTACAGCATTTACACTGATACATAATGCATTGATAAAGATTATTAAACAGCTGTCTACAAAGTATTTGTTTAGCTGTAATAGTCTACCTAAAGGCTAGCTATTTGTTTACATTTATTTACTGATTCAGACACAAATTACATGAAATGGCAACAAATGTTTCACGCATCTATAGTGTTACAAGATTCTAGATGTTTTTTCAGGTAAGCATTTAAATATTTGTTGTATACAGTACTGTTGTTTTCTGCTTTAATAAACATTATATTTAATTGTAGAATATCTTGAAATATCTATTTCTAGACCGTCAAATGCAGTGAAATAAGCAATTTGTACAGTGAAAAGAATAATTATAACACACACACAAGTATATTTCAGAAATACAAGCAATGGGTCTCCCAAAACGTCAAGTCTGGGTTGTTTGTTAACAGGCTCTCTGCTCTGATAGTGAACTGCACAACAGCCATGTTGAATATGAAAAGTTTGCCCAGGTTAATACATAGTGTGGGGCGGGGTCCAGAGGGTTAATTCCTTAAAGTGACAGAGCCTAATGTACATGTACAACTTTGACAGTAGTCAAGCGAGCATCTAAATTCAATACCAAGGGAACCAATATGCGGGGCCTTTTTGTCAAAAAGCGAGGGGGCATGGCCCCTGGTCACTTGGACAGCCGTGCAGGGGGACAGTGAAAAACAAGGGGGTCAGTGAAAAACAAGGGGGTCAGTGAAAAACAAGGGGGTCAGTGAAAAACATCTTGCATTTTCTTCCAGGGCTCGAGGAAGGAGCAGTACAGTTTATAAAGACTAACGGGTGGCAGAAGAAAGAAAGCTGGATTATTAGTCTGTAAACATGTAATACAATCGCCAGCCCACTGCAGCCCCACCTAGTGATCTGTATTGAGGCATCATCTGCCTGGGCTTCAAAGCTGTTTACTTCAATGAGAACAGATAATACTGCATCCTGGCCATGTCTGATTCTATTACACAGAAAAACAACACAACTGATTTAGTTTCAGATTTCAAAGCACTGAGCACTTTTTGCAACTCCTCAAATGTTGATGTTGGTTCAGTGTTTGATATATGTGCATATGCTTTGACCAGGGCTCAGGAGCAGCTCTGGAGTTGTAGTTACCAGATTCTATGACACCATAGACCTACCTACAGTGACACAGGCTACAGGTACAGCACATCAGCACAGTATCCAAATCTGGGGGTTTCTGTGTTTAAAAATTGAAAGTTATTTTCTAAAGTTTATTTATGGAGCATGTGGTTTAATTTAAGCAGAGGTTTTTTTTAATTTTTTTTTTTTTTACCGCAGCCCCGGGGAGGAATTCAGGGGACTTTTCTCAACGGTCTGTGGCTCAAAGTCGCTGTTATTTTCTGACATTTATAAACACGAGCTACAAGAAACTCCCTTCTCCCTCAAAAACTACCTAAAGTGACAAGAAGGATCGCTGGAAGCCCCGAGTTTGACAGGCTGTTTTCATACACTTATGTCAATTTATTTTACAATGTTGAAAACTCCAGTAAGCAGTGCAGTGTAATGTGAGTGCTGGTAAACGTCCAAGTGTTAAAGACAAAAAAAAAAAAAAATGAACATATTCCAATCTTTCTGTGGAAACACTTTACATTGTGTCTCTAATTAATGTGTACTTTCATAGTAGTTACTTAGTAAATACATGTGTACTTACACATAATTACAAAGTTATTATGCATAGTTACAATGTAAATCTATTTCACAATATAGCCCTAACCCTATCCCTCTTTTCTGATACAATTGTGAACTTACATATATCACGCTGAAAGATGTAGAAGTAACTACTATGTAAATACACAGTAATTAGAGACACAATGTAAAGTGTTACAGATTTTTTGTTTGTTTGTTTGTTTTTCTTCCACTGGCTGAAAAGCCCATGATGTCAGGTTGTTTCTATTCAAATCTGAGCGCTCACACACATGCTTTAGAAGATTTCCTGTTTTCTTCTTACAGAGCAGTTTCTCTCACAACACACACAACAACCTGCAGAAATGATCCATTTGTAGCAATCAATGTTCTTAAAACCACTGCAGCCTTTCCTATTCCGTAACTAAAGTGAAAAGGTGAATTCTAACAATGCACTGCATGTAGAAGAGGGTCTGGCATCTTCGCTAGCAGGACCCTTTAACACTGGGCATGAGCAATACCCCTCAAGGGCCCCCTTTACCAGTCAGATGTGCAGCACGAGAGCAGGGAGATAAGACTCCCACTGATGTCTTTCTTGTCTCTGGAGTGAGTTTTTGTTTTATCTGCCTGACCAGAAGCACTAGCCTAAGAGCCCAAGAATGTGAAGAGCTTTCAGCCGAATGGAGGCTCAAACACAGCATGTGTGCGAGAGCGTCTGTCTAAGAGTGAGAGAGAGAGAGAGAGAGAGAGAGAGAGAGAGAGAGAGAGAGAGAGAGAGAGAGAGAGAGACATGCATACAGCAGATACACCCAACAGAACTCCTATTGACGCAAGGCAGTTTCAGCATGTAGGTGAGATATTCAGCCCACCTTCTCCACTCCCCAAGGGAAAGGCAGTTTCAGCATGTAGGTGTGATAGTCATCCCACCTTCTCCACTCCCCAAGAGAGCATAACTGCAGTTAAAGCAGGCCTCTGCTTCAGATAACTCCTCATTCAGCTGGTCCTCGCAGTGCATGGTATAACACCTCTTCAGGAATGTCACAGCATCCTTTAGCCCTGACTTTGTTTATTTTAAATGGATTTCATATATTTGCTCGTTGGCATCTTGTTTACAAGAGGTTTAGCTGCTTTGGCAGGTCATAATGAGACATGGTTTCGTTTATAAGAATAGTATAAATAAGACTCTATGTGTTAATGTGGACTGAAGGAGAAGCATAGGCAAGAGGTTCTAAGCAATTCCCAAATATAATCTTTAATAGCAGAGAAAGAAAGATGATCAAATTCCATCTTCATACTATAATGGAAACGATTCTTTGTCTTCGGGATAAATCTCTCCCGTATGTGTTCGAACCCTTAGAACAGCCAAGTTAACAGAATCCAGAGAGTGTAACCCTTAGCCAATGCTTGTCCTTTCATGCTAGGTCCGGTTGCAGATTGGATCATACATTATAGACTGCAGGGAGAGCTGGCTTCAGCCATGGTTTGATATTGAAATGAGATTGAGTTTTACAGGCTGGTTTTTAACGGGGCAGATGATAAAGGGGCTCTTGAATGGTAGACACCAGTGTGGATTGCATCTCTGATTGCATTGTCCAAGAGCCATAGTTGAGATGTAAGCTTGTGCTGCAGAGAGCAGAGATGATAACCCTTACTGGTTGCACCGAGTAGGTCAACCAGAAATAGTGCTTTTAGGCCCCCACTTTCCTACCTGCCCACGCAGTGGTTAGCTACAGTGTAACACTGTGTAAGAGTTCATGTGGGCTGCTATTGTACGTGCCCCACAGATTCTATGTACAATATGTGGGATTCAAGCAGAATGCTGTTAATAGCAGGCAATTGTTTATTGTTATATAATTACTGTTTGCTAAAAAATGGTAATTTTATGCTGCTGCTTCCAACTGTGCTGGCATTTCTCAGCTTACAGTCAGTCAGCAAAAATGTGTAAAAGAAAAAACACAAGAAAGAGTTATTGAGAAACACATGGAAAAAAAAACAAGCACAGAGGACAAAGGGCAGCTAAAATGTTCAGTGAGTTTCAGTCAGTAATTGAAGTATTCATAGTAAATCTCTCCCCTTTATTAAAGGGAATTTGATAAAAGGCTAACAGCAATTTACCAGAGCTGTGTGATGCGTGGAAATGGCCTAGTTTATATCACTGGCTGTCTGCTCCAAAGGGGTCTGGTTCAAAATCCAGACAGGGAAACAAACAGGTGAGTTGAGTTCTGATGGACCATCACATGACTGGACACATCGGACTGCATGCAGTGTGTGTGGGACTGCCAGGTTAACTGCAAAGCCTGTGCCATGCATTACTGCTCTGTATAATAATAAAGAGTTATTATAACAATCTCATGAAACAAGCTCAGGGCAGGCGGTGTTATAACACCAAGTTTAAAGGAGGTTCAAGAAAAAACAGCAGCGTATTTCTTGAGAACGAGAGGATCGAGGGATAATCGACAGGAAAAGCCCTTAGAAAAGTGTCCCATAGTAAAAGCATAGCAAAGTAATAGAGTAATAAAACACTGTGAATGCATGGCAAAGCATAGGTAAGCATTCTAAAGAAGAACAAGCTATGGTAAAGCATATTAATAAACATGGCAAACCAGAGTAAACTATGGTAAATGCATGGTATAACCAAGGGAAAAGCATGGAAAAACTGAACTATTACTGTACAAAATGACAAGAAAATGGCTCAATGTATTTCATGTTAGGTATGCAGCTTGAACACTCTGTTAATCTTCCCATACAGCCCAGGAAACAATAAGGTGTATAGAACACTGTGAACTGTCTGTAATGGATGCATGTTGGCTCAGATGTACCACCGAGCAGTAGAATGAACACACCTACAGTGTGTTGCATTTAATCTGCAGAGTTGCTGGCACTGCATGAAGCAGCAGGAACTGGGTATGGAAATCTCAGAGCAGAAGACAGAAGAAGCAAAGCTATTAAAAACAACAGAGACAGGGTATAAATAACACCTTGCGCTCGCTATTCTGAGGAGCGGAGTGGAACATTGGGGTGAGGGGCGGGGTCACGTGGCACATGGTTTTTGCTACTGGATGGAAACATCACAGCATAGCTGAGCCGCGGAGGTACAAACCCCCCCCCCGGGCAGGCTGTGCGTCACCCAGCGGCCTCCGCTAACCTCACAGTCTCTGAAGTCTGCCCCTCTTCCTGCTCAAGCAAAGCCACCTGGGCCTCTCACTGCATTGCCGCAGCTCCCCAGCACGCTTCTGCTTTAATGTGGCTACTGCTTATCGGAGCGAGAGCTGAGAGGGAACATTCTGATGCACACATTGATTATGAAGAAGCAAGCTTCTTCTTGCATACATTTTCATTTGTGGCTGCTTCAGGAAGCATTGCGCAGTAACTGTTACACAGAGCTATTTTTTTTGTTTGTTTTCCCTTCATGTAAATGAAGTTAACAAATAAAAAGTATTTAGTCAGCTTAACAATTATTCAGTGTCATTGTAATGAGAACACAAAACCCTAACTAGAATACAGGCAGAACACCCCCCCACCCCCCAGCTGGTTTTATTCATGTTCAAGTAGTAATTACCCAGCTGGGTGGGTCTTTATCATCTACAATATGGAAGCCATACAAGGGTCTGAGGTCAACGTGAAGTGATTTGTTACATTTTCCATAACACTGAAAATATGAGGAGATTATGAACATTGTGAACATCTAAAACAAATCAGAAACAACTTAAGATTACTTACATGTTCCTCGGTTAAAAGTTAAAAAGATGTACTAAGATGGGCCAGTCGCAGAGCAAACATACCGCAGTCTGCAGTTTCGTTACAATTCGCAAAGTGCACATTTTATTGTACGTACCAAGAAAAAATATGTTAATGAAGAGAGTCGCAATATACTAATTTAAATATTATTTGCGTCATCTTAACGTGATCTCTAGTGAGAGTTGTGCAACATTTTTTCAAACAAAATAGCAGCAGCTGAGTTGGTTTGCTGCAGCAGAGAGTGCCTGAAGGATAACGTCTATACATGCAAGGGTGCAAGAATCAAAATAGCATTGTTTTTGTTAATTGTACAATGTATTCTGTTCCGTCTTCATTTTACCTATTTTAATACTGTGTTTTGGGAAGGCTACACATTATGTAAAATATAAATCTGTACAGTAGGCCTACAGTATACAGTACAGTAGTAAAATCAAATGAATACCTAGCGCACTTTTTTGTAATTTAGCCTACTGGTAACACAAACGAAATCATGCTGCTGCATTGTACACAGTGGTGTACAATGCGAATAAAAGATTATTTTAAATTGAAACTAAATGATTTTAGGGTTTTTTTATTTTATTTTAATTATTATTATTTTTTAACTTGGTCTACTTAGTAGCCTAGACAATTAACACACAGTAGATCATGGTCCTATACAGATGCTCAGGATGAGCTGGAGGGGTTAGTGGCACATGTGTGCAGTCTATTGCTCCCAACACGCTGGGGAAACCAGAAATGTCATAGAATTTTGTTTTCAAGTCTTGTAAGTACACCCTGACTTTAGTGAAAATTAGGTACTTGGGTGTTCACCTCAAAAATGCATTGAGCACAACTGGCAACGAACAAGAAAAAGCAGACTCGGAAATGCCAGCAACACTTGCAACTGTTTAAAATGTGCTTTCAAAAGTTCTTAACAAATTGATGCAATTGTAAGTGTCGCAATTGTCGGCAGCTTTAGTACATCTCGTTATAATATCTGTGAACCCTCATTTGCCCCCTTTTTGCGAATTTATGCAGGAGCACCCATAAATACATATTCATCAAAGGTTGAACTGCAAAGAAAAACTGCTGGCACAAAGCATTCCTTAAAAAGTCTCTAACAGCATTGCTCTTGTTTAGTGCATTTCACCCTAAACTTCCCACATCTACCCCTTAGTTGTTTATATCTGGTTTGGTAAGTTTACAGGAATAGGGACAGTGGCGCTGGTTATAGTGTTGATATATAATATAATATGTAGATTTTTGTATATTAATTTGGATAACAGATACTGGGAGAGCTGTGTCTAGTTGTTGCATAATATATATTGATACATACGTCACGTTTATAACCACTTATGGATCACTAAACTGAAGTGTTATTAGCTCTAAATCTATATGGTCTGAATGTTACAGTGCTGTTAAATAAATGTAATTTAAAACAAACATGTATTAAATAATTAACAATACTGGCCACCTGCAGAATGTGTTATGAAGCTGTGTTAGTGATGTAATGTGTCTATTGTGTAGCTATAGCTTTTGGTTAGCGGGTTATGCCATTGTTTTATCAGTGGACTTTTACAGCCGGGAGCCAAGGTTTATTATTTAATAAATATTTGTTTTACACAGCATTTATTTTAGCAGCACTATAATAGCAATTTACTGACAGTTACACAGTAAGCGGTTACCTACAGTACATTAATGTGATATTATGTAATAATATTTAAAAAGCACATTTAAAAAAAATAAATAAAACTAAGAGAAGATTAGTTTGAGAAGCGTGGTGTAGTGTCTAGTGTCGTAAAGCTTTGTGCTAAGCAATACATAGTGAAGCACAGCAAAGTACAGAGGACTGTGGTGAGTCATGTAAAATCATTGCAAACTGCAACATACGTGTGCAAAATGACCATTATAAACTTGAAAAGTGTTCTTCCAGCTCACCTGACCCTGTTCTAAGTTACATGTACAGAAGTGTAGCATGACCAGCTAGTCTAATCTCACAGATCACTGGAGTGTCCAGCCCTGCAGTGGAGCAGTGTGTTTGCAGCCCTGCAGTGGAGCAGTGTGTTTGCAGAAGCATTGCCTCTGATCTCACAGATCACTGGAGTGTCCAGCCCTGCAGTGGAGCAGTGAATTTTCAGCCCTGCAGTGGAGCAGTGTGTTTGCAGCCCTACAGTGGAGCAGTGTGTTTACAGCCCTGCAGTGGAGCAGTGTGTTTGCAGAAGCACTGTCTCAGCACTGTCAGCTGTGAAAAACAAATGCAGCACAGCCGGACAGTGTCTACCTTATGGGAAGCATGGGTACAGTCTATCTCATTAGCAGCACTACTCGCTGCATCAATATTTGCCAAGGTGTGCTGCCTATCAGGTGTTTTTTTCATTGCTATCTGACAAGGGGATTTCTGCTGTTGAGCAGATGACTTTATGTGCTGCTCTGGGACATAAACTCTTTTGTGTGCCATGGACAGGAAGGTACTATAAAGCCCAACCCCTGCCAAATGTTTACCTAGCAGGCAGGGTGCTGGTCAGGGGCCGTGGCAGGCTGATTGTGTGGATTTGCTAGCAGGACACTGTGTTTCCTTCATATGTTATTTGCACCCTTATTAATCAATCACTCAGAGACTGAATGCTGCTGCTGCCTGTCAGAGGGTTCAGTCCCAGGCAGCCACAGAGTAGACCTGTTTACCAGTGTACATATGCACGTCATTAGAAAACAATATGGAATTTGTATAAACACCCCCACTCCCCTCCCTCTGAAATGACAACACTGTTTGGAGAGCACATTGCAATCATATTGAATGTTGTACACATATGCCTGACACTCACATGATGCAAATGTATTATGTAATATATAGTGAAAAGTGTTGAATTCAAATCAAGGGAATTAATGTTAAAACTTTGCAATGCATTCATAAGACCTCATCTGGAATATTGTGTTCAGTTCTGGTCACCTCGCTACAAAAAGGATATTGCTGCTCTATTAAGAGTGCAAAGAAGAGTGACCAGAATTATTCCTGGTTTAAAAGGCATGTCATATGCAGACAGGCTAAAATAATTGAATCTATTCAGTAATGAACAAATAAGACTACGCGGCGATCTGATTCAAACATTAAAAATCCTAAAAGGTATTGTAAATGTCACAAATGAAGATTAGATAAAGGGGCATTCAGAACAGAAAATAGGAGGCACTTTTTTACACAGAGAATTGTGGGAGTCTGAAACCAACTCCCCAGTAATGTTGTTGAAGCTGACACCCTGGGATCCTTCAAGAAGCTGCTTGATGAGATCCTGGGATTAATAAGCTACTAACAACTAAACAACCAAGATAGGCCGAATGGCCTCCTCTCGTTTGTAACCTTTCTTATGTGCTTATATAGAAGCTGCATCTCCCTGTTGCAAGTCAGTCTGTCATGTTAGGCAAAACATTACTTCCAACAAGACTTTGATAGAGGTCTGATAAAGGAGCTTGGTTGGCAGGTGGTTACTGATGTTCTACCAGGAACATTCTCAAAAGTGCAAATATCAGAGGGTTTGCATATATTGGGAGCAGTACAGAGAGGGATAAAGGAATTCTGAACTGTATTTGTCCTCTTTTTGAGGAAGTGCTCTCATCCTAAAATATAGTTCCGTGCTCAGCAATAACTGTCTCCAGGTCACCTGCAGCTGAACAGAAAAATCCTGCCCCCTCTCCCCCTCCCCTCCTCTCTGCCCACAAATCCTACACAGCACTTCATACCCTTCCACCTACCTCCTCTCGTATTGAACTCTAACCCCTCTCTTTGTCCAGGCCTCCCCCGGCCTGGCACCCCAGCAGCATGCCCATGGTTACTCACTACATCCAGCAACAAACTCTGTCCCGTTGCCATGGCCGATGTTTAACTTGGGAGAAAATGTGCAGGAAAGCAGGCCTCCCTGTAATAAAAAGGGAATTCCGCTTTGATAAGGACCTGTGGGAGACAGTCGCTGCATCCTGACAGCTGAACCTCAATTTCCTTCTGTCCACCGGTCAGATAGCCTTTCTTTTTTCCCCTACCGTTAGGTATTACAGCAGTGTGCAGGTTTATTAGAACACTCCAGTGCTTCCGTTGTTTTGATTTGTTGTGCATATGAAATCAAACCACTGGAACTGAAAATCTTGGAAATTGTCAAAACAGGCAAATCAGTGATTGTCTGATTTAATTGATGGCTTTAATAGGCCACACATCCAATTCATTTAAAATAATAAGAGAAAAGGAGCCATAAATGATCAAATGCATGAGACTTTTTAGAAGTTGTTTAAGATGACTATTTAAAGCACAAAGTTTTCTAACGTTTTCACACACGAAGATTGCCTATTGTTTCTATATCACTGATTACTGAACGGAAATTGAAATTCTCACACCCAGAGGTTTTCATGCAGGTAGGTATAAGGGATATAAAATCACAATCTTGAGTTGTTCTAATACATTTGCACACTGCTGTATCTCGCTGCTGTATTCCTGTCATTGTTATGACGTGTTAATGGTTTTCTGGAAGTCATAAATGGACGATTTTCTTTTGGTTGGTTTTAAAAACTATTTGGCAGGTTCCTGTAAAAAGCATTTCATATTTGAACATGCGAATTACACTGGGAATACAATATTCTGAAATTGCACACGCGCGAGTTACACTGGGAATACAATATTCTGAAATTGCACACGCGCGAGTTACACTGGGAATACAATATTCTGAAATGGCACACGCGCGAGTTACACTGGGAATACAATATTCTGAAATTGCACACGCGCGAGTTACACTGGGAATACAATATTCTGAAATTGCACACGCGCGAGTTACACTGGGAATACAATATTCTGAAATTGCACATGCGCGAGTTACACTGGGAATACAATATTCTGAAATTGCACATGCGCGAGTTACACTGGGAATACAATATTCTGAAATTGCACACGCGCGAGTTACACTGGGAATACAATATTCTGAAATTGCACATGCGCGAGTTACACTGGGAATACAATATTCTGAAATTGCACATGCGCGAGTTACACTGGGAATACAATATTCTGAAATTGCACACGCGCGAGTTACACTGGGAATACAATATTCTGAAATTGCACATGCGCGAGTTACACTGGGAATACAATATTCTGAAATTGCACATGCGCGAGTTACACTGGGAATACAATATTCTGAAATTGCACACGCGCGAGTTACACTGGGAATACAATATTCTGAAATTGCACACGCGCGAGTTACACTGGGAATACAATATTCTGAAATTGCACATGCGCGAGTTACACTGGGAATACAATATTCTGGAATTGCACACGCGCGAGTTACACTGGGAATACAATATTCTGAAATTGCACACGCGCGAGTTACACTGGGAATACAATATTCTGAAATTGCACACGCGCGAGTTACACTGGGAATACAATATTCTGAAATTGCACACGAGCGAGTTACACTGGGAATACAATATTCTGGAATTGCACACGCGCGAGTTACACTGGGAATACAATATTCTGAAATTACACACGCACACAAGGACTGCCTGTCTCAACACTCATTATTAATGCTGCAAAGCCTTAGAAACATTTACCATGAGAAATGAGCATAGTCAGTTAGCAGTTTATTATGTTATCTCCAGCTTATATTACGAGTTTAGTTGTATAGAGATAATCATCTGTGATTTACCACGTCTGTCTGTGTTATATCACGCTTTCACTGAGCCACAGCTGTTCATTAACACTTTTTTATGCTTTCCAATTGTTGTGCACCACAATAAAAGTTGTGTTTACTATATCGAGTTAGCAATACTGGTGTAGGATAGGTATCAATACCAACACATGTTTAATGACATGTGGTGGGTTTTAATATAATGTATGTGGTATAAAAGCCAGGCTTCATAAAAACCACCAGCAAATAAATACATTCATGAATAGATTGACATGAACATCTGAAACTGAAAACATGTTGCTTTGGCAGCTGCTTCTCATTGTGAGAGCACTGGTTTGGCAGACCTTGGCAGCTGCTTCTCATTGTGAGAGCACTAGTTTGGCAGACCTTGGCTGCTTCTCATTGTGAGAGCACTGGTTTGGCAGACCTTGGCAGCTGCTTCTCATTGTGAGAGCACTGGTTTGGCAGACCTTGGCAGCTGCTTCTCATTGTCAGAGCACTGGTTTCTTGTGCAGCCAAGGTTTAATCCACTAAAATGTAAAAAAAAGAAACGTGTGAATTAGAACACTCTTTCAAACAAGACAAAGCAGCCTTCTGCTGCTGCTACTCTCACGGCAGCTTTTTAAAAAAAAAAAAAAAATTAAATATAATTACATATAAAGCACAGTTAAACACGTGGTTAACCGTAGTAGTTTCTTCTTGTGAAAATACTTGACGTGCTATACTGTCAAGTATTTTCGCAACATACTCTTTTTATTTATGTATATGCTCTGAGCACACTCTTAAACTCAGGGGAGACGTTCCGGAGGACATAAAGATGTTTCGGACTCCTGTAAGTGAATCGTTCGTGCACTGGGCTTGCAACGTATCCAGATAACTTTTTAATAATAAAGAAAATCACACAGACTCATTTAATTTGAAGTTTTAACAAATCAGAGCAGTAGTAGTGCTCTTTTCGGCTTATTAAATGCTTTTGTTAAAAATTGGATAGGTTGGTTGCACAGAGCACCGTAAATCCCAAGTAATAAGCAGTCCAGGCGATCTGGTGCCTTTACAGGTCTAACAGCATTAATACTTCAATACAGTAATACAGACATGGTTATTATATGCTTAGCCCTTAGGCTGTGCATGCATAAAGCTAAAAACGCCCACCGCTAAATTCTAGAACATTCAATATATATCACTCTCTTAAGACAAAAACATAATTTTTATACCTTATAGCAATGCATCAATATAAAAGAGATATTCAATTCAAATATATGCTTACCTTCCAGTATATGTAAGTGTAGTGTAGGATATATGAAAAATAAGAACTGTCTTCAAAAGGCAGAGACTTGTGAATACGACCAAACAGCAATCAGTTTTTCAGAGATCCTCAGAGCATGGACCACACAACTTGTAGTTAGCAAGTCGCGCGATACTTGACTGGGGTTTTACCTAGGTTTTTATAGGATTTTCCCTCCATTGAATACATCAGGTCCTAAGTAAATCTGATCATCACTCAGCCTTGACATTTCTTATCTTTAAGTTAATGATACATTCTAGAAGGATCTGGTCAACTCCTTTTTCAAAACTGTTTGGATATATTGGAACATGATTTTATCACTCTCTTTTTCCATCTCCTCCTTTTTCTAAAAAGTCAGGTGGACCAAAGTTCACAGAATCCTTGCTATAATATAATACAAGTATATGTGTATATATGAGAGATGTTTTTAATATGTAACACCAGCTCCATTTGATTATATTAAGCTGAGTCAAAAATATATGTCCCTCCTGGCTGCATATTATGTTACCTTTTCAATGTGTTGTGAATGGGTCAGTTTAACTTCATATACAAATGTGTGTTAACAAAGTTTTTGACAAAGAGTGTAGGGGTTTTTCATAAGCCTTTGAATAAGACCACTAAGCATACAGTGGCAAGTTATAAGCATTTTTCAATACTGATTATTTCAAACCAATATCTAACTTAACGTATTAACACATGCTACGTTTTCTATTCCCATCTCTTCCTGCCAGGTTCTAATTTATTCCTATTATATATAGAAAACGATTATTGTGAGATAAACTCCTATCTTCTGTTATCCGAAAGGTATTTCCATTCATTAATATTAACGAGATCGCTCATTATAGAGAGTATCTTGGCTTTTAAATCGCTGACCATCAAAAATCCTCGCTTCATCGGCCAAAACCAATGAGTCATCTTCAACACTGCCTGGACCACAAGCAGATGAGAATGAGGTTACAACATTAGCTGTATTCCTTCAGCAAGTTTACTGTTAGAGTTACAGTGCATACTTTATAATTCAGATGCGTCATTATAGCAATCTCTTATAAACTGCAATTCTATTTTACTTCATTGATACACACAGAATGCAAGAGGCAATTTTTTTATTATTAATATTAATATTAATTGAATATTTAAACGTAGGACTGCTCATACATTTACTTAATGTTATTATATTAGGTTTCTTATTTATTTAAATACTTTTGTTTTTTCTTACTATAATCAAACCTAGTTCGATTGCTTCTAGCATATTAACTGTGCTCCATAGATTCTACCATTCTGCTTTCGCTGGATCAGAATGTTTTGAGAGTCTTTGAGAGTCTAATTTAAAAATATGCTTTTGCCTGATAAGGGAGGTTTGGAACGTTCAGCAGGTCAGCAATGAACTCCTTCTCACAGGCCTTACACAGATCTGCTAATAATATTTTCTAATGTTTGTATATTCTTTAAAACACATTACAGTCATTACAATATTTGTTGCAGTTTCACAGATGTTCAGTTTGTATCCCAGAGATCAGCCTGCTTCCAGTAGCTGTGACAGTCTTGGGTCAGTTTCTGCTCTCGGTGAGTCAGTTTCTGCTCACAGGTGACATACTGAAGGTATGAATCAGTACACACTGGTAACCCATTACAGTATCATATCAGCACCAGGGTGCTTCCCTATCAGCGCTACTGCAATACTTCCCAATCCTGATCCACTGGGTTGCTGATGCTGGCATTGGTGTGGTCTTCCAGTGGCTGCTAGGGTTTCTTCAGGGTAGTACACGGGTATAGCTATAGCTCAATGTTATTTTACAAAACGTAGGATAACACTTTACATTAAGTACTCTAATTACTGTGTATTTACATAGTAGTTTCATATTAAATACTTTTATGTACTTATACATAATTAAAATGTTATGTATAGTTACAATGTACGTAATGTGTCAATCTTTTTGCATGATATATGTAAGTACACAATTGTATCAGGAAAAGAGTTAGGGTAGGGTTGGGACTAGGGTTGTATCATGCAAAAAATGTACACATTGTACATTGTAACTATTCATAATGACATTGTAATTAGGTGTAAGTACACATGTATTTATTAACTACTATGCAAATGCACAGTAATTAGAGACACAATGTAAAGTGTTAGCCATTTTCCTTTCTTTACTTTTTTTATAGGCCTATACAGAGATCAGATGTGTGGCAATAAGACAATGGAAAATAAGATCAGGTCTAGTGCTTCAGTAATAACAAAAAGGGAACTTCTTGAGTGAAGGCTATGTAGATGTGATTCACTGATTGCTGCTGTAATCTCTGACTTCTATCTAGGTCAGGTCAGCTTGGCTGGGGCTCTGCTCACTTGAGGTGTGAACCTTCCTGATGTCAGAGCACAACCCACAGTGTGGGTGCCACGACGATGGAGCCCAGGCTCTCGCTGCTCTCTGTAAATAATCAAGACACGTGATAAGACTCAATCATTGGAGCCTGCAGCCGTACGTACATGTCGGGATGTGAGTGGTGGTGCCGGGGAAAGTCCATGTCCACACAGTGCTCTTATTTACAATACTAGCCCGCTAACCCCAGTACTGATTTCACCTGAGACTTGGTTTTCGGTATCGCCCCTTCCACCAAGGCCTGGACCTTAGAGGCTAGCGGTTTTACCCGCCTGTTGCCCATGATATAGCCAAGATATTGGGTCTTTCTTGTCAAATGCACATTTATCCAGATTCGCTTCCCTCAGAGATTGTAGGACGGCCAAAAGTCTAGCAATATGCTGTTTTCAGGTAGAGCTAAAAACCACCAAATCATCAATATATGCGACTGCATATTTCCGATGGGGGTATAGGACCTGGTCCATCGGTCTCTGAAAGGTCGCTGGGGCTCCATGAAGTCCATATGGCATGGTCTGGAAATGGAACAGCCTATCTGGGGTGGAGAAAGCAGTTTTCTCTAGCGAGCTGTGTGTTAGTGGAATCTGCAAGTATACCTTCATCAGATCCAAAGTCCAAATAAACCAAACCTTCCCCAGTCTGTCAAGGAGTTCTGTGAGCTAGTGGAATCTGCAAGTATCCCAGTCCCTGACCACATTTCGGCGCCTCCTTAAGACTCACCTCTTCAAACAGCACCTGTAGAACTCCTCTGTTGTATCCTAGGACACTATCACCCTTCATGTAAATGTGCTTTATTTTGCTCTTATCTGCCCCCTATTTTACTGCATTTAATCCTGTACCTCAGAATATTGTAATCTGCCAAGTGTTTAATCTGTAGTATTTTGTACTTAATCATATCCTGATGTAACTATCACTATTTAATCATATCCTGATGTAACTTTCACTATTATCTGCTGTATTATTGAATTGTGGTTTGTCACACTTGAGAATTATTGTATTTCTTGTTCTTATTGTATGACTTATATTGTAACACTTGAATGTATTTGTATTTGCTTGCGATTGTAAGTCGCCCTGGATAAGGGCATCTGCTAAGAAATAAATAATAATAATAATAATAATAATAATAATAATAATAATAATAATAATAATAATAATATCCCTTTGTCAGATCCAAAGTCCAGATAAACCGAACATTCCCCAGTCTGTCGAGGAGTTCGGCTTGTCCACTCAGGGCATAGGGTATGCATCGCACTTGGAGATTGCATTCAGTCATTACCTGATATAAGGATGAAATGCTAGGCTTTGCCTAAGGTGGAAAGTTGCTGTGCACCAGCCCTGGGGTTATATCTTGCAAAAAGATTTACA